>NC_089817.1:33678823-33733686 GCF_029633855.1 Hoplias malabaricus
TTATTCTTATAGGCCGCATTTAGGCACTGCAGGCTGTGTCACTGTTGCACAGATCCAGGGGTCTAGCCTCGCTCTGAGTGTGTTCTCCCAGTGTCCATATGGGTTTCCTCCCATGGTCCAAAAACACACATTGGTAGGTGGATGGGTGACTCAGAAGTGTCCGTAGGTGTGAGAGTGTGAGTGAACGCGTGACTGTGTGTTACCCTGTGGAGGACCGGTGCCCCCTCCAGGGTGTGTTCTCACCCTGCGCCCAGTGATTCCAGAAGATTTCGACCCACCACGACCCTGAACTGGATAAGACAATGACTTAATGTATGAGTGAAAATAATAATAATAATAATTATTATTATTATTATTATTATTATTATTATTATTCATTCATTCGTTCATTCATTCGTTCATTCATTCATTCATTCATTATATGTGACCCTTATCCAGTTCAGGGTCGTGGTGGGTCCAGAGCCTACCCGGAATCACTGGGTGCAAGGTGAGAATACACCCTGGAGGGGGCGCCAGTCCTTCACAGGGCAACACAGACACACACACACACACACACACACACACACACACACACACACACACACACTCACACCTACGGACACTTCTGAGTCGCCAATCCACCTACCAACGTGTGTTTTTGGACTGTGGGAGGAAACCGGAGCACCCGGAGGAAACCCATGCAGACACAGGGAGAACACACCACACTCCTCACAGACAGTCACCCGGAGAAAACCCACACAGACACAGAGAGAACACACCACACTCCTCACAGACAGTCACCTGGAGGAAACCCACGCTGACACAGAGAGAACACACCACACTCCTCACAGACAGTCACCCGGAGGAAACCCACACAGACACAGAGAGAACACACCACACTCCTCACAGACAGTCACCCGGAGGAAACCCACGCTGACACAGAGAGAACACACCACACTCCTCATATATATAATAGTAGTGTAATATGAGACATAAGATAACGCTTTATTGATTATAAAAAAAAAATTAGTGTGATTCACAAATGATGACGTAAGAGGGCGGGGTTAGAGACTAGTGTTACTAAAGTACAGCAGGAGGTTAGAGAAGTACTATTGACCATAAGAAATACAATAAGATGTATATGAATTATGTGCTTGACATATGCAGGTAGCAGCTTCAGTGGGTATGTATATATATATATATATAAACATAATGGGAATGTACATGACATTAATGAATATAGTACAATAGTAAGGCAGTTGTAGTAGGATCTTAAACGTGACCCAGTTTAATTCCGGTGTCAGTACAGTGTAGTGAAGCTTGTTAGCTAGATTAGCCTTGTAGCTCCAGACGCAGCGTCTCTCTGGAATCAAGGGGAAGACAGTGTGAGTTTGATATTTTTCTTTTCTCTCTCTGAACTCATGTTTCATGTCTAGCGCAGATGGACCTGGGCTCCGTGCGGGGGCCAGAACGAGTGGGCCATTAGATCCAAAGAGCTTGAACCTCGCATGGGTTTTTCCACAATTATCTCAGCTCTAAACAACTGGACGATAAAGCCAGCGGGAGAGGGGTCAGCCAAGCAAGGTCCTTGGAAACTAATGATGCGCTGTTGATGGGAAGGAGGGGGGTGAAAAGGCGAGGAGTCAGGAGAGAAAGCGAGAGAAAGAGAGAGAGAGAATGTGAGTCCAAGCAGGTCTCTAATGCACATGGCCCATGGACCTGGAGCAAGGACAACGCATTTTAAACTTCATCTTCACTTCTGTCCATAGCGAGCCGAGAGCTTACGCAAGAAAGCGGATGTGCTGGGAAAGAGGTGGCTGCAGTGGCTGAGATAAACACTGAAGATATTTTTCATGAAGTCAGATAATGGCACAGAACCATTGACCAGAACAAAAGATCCCTAGACCAAACCAGGCCCAAGAACTGATCATAGCTCCACCAAAATACTCAGTAGACCCAACACATTACTGGGCTGATTATTAACCTAGTGGAGTCATTAGACTGATACTGACAATAGACCTGGAGGCCAACGTACCACATAGACGTATAGACCCACAGGGGGAAATGGTTTAACAGGGTCAATAAACCCAAAACACTCCAGGCTAATAAGGCCAACAGAAGTACAGAAAAGCCTGAACTATGACAGCCAATAGACTTATGACTTTTAACCCATAGAATTTTAGCACATAGACACAATAGACACACAGACACATAGACCCAACAGAACCAAAAAGACATAGACCCAGTAGAATGACAGACACAGAGACCCAACAGAACCAAAAAGACATAGACCCAGTAGAATGACAGACACAGAGATCCAACAGAATGACAGAAGCACAGACCCAACAGAACGACAGCAACATAGACTCAACAGAACCACAAAGACATAGACCCAATAGACACATAGACCCAACAGAACCACAAATATATAGACCCAATAGACACACAGACACATAGACCCAACAGAACGATAGCAACATAGACTCAACAGAACCACAAATACATAGACACAATAGACACACAGACACATAGACCCAACAAAAGACAGAAACATAGACCCAACAAAAGGACAGAAACATAGACCCAACAGAATGACAGCAACATAGACCCAACAGAACGACAGCAGCATAGACCCAACAGAACCACAAAGACATAGACCCAATAGACACATAGACCCAACAGAACCACAAAGATATAGACCCAATAGACACACAGACACATAGACCCAACAGAACCACAAAGACATAGACCCAATAGACACACAGACACATAGACCCAACAGAATGACAGACATATAGACCCAACAGAATGACACACACATAGACCCAACAGAACCACAAAGACATAGACCGAACAGAACCACAAAGACATAGATCCAATAGACACACAGACATATAGACCCAACAGAATGACAGACACATAGACCCAACAGAACGACAGAAACATAGACCCAACAGAACCACAAAGACATAGACCCAAAAGACACACAGACACATAGACCCAACAGAATGACAGACACATAGACCCAACAGAACCACAAAGACATAGACCCAACAGAACCACAAAGACATAGACCCAACAGAATGGCAGAAAGATAGACCCAACAGAACCACAAATACATAGACCCAACAGAACGACAGAAACATAGACCCAACAAAATGACAGACACATAGACCCAACATTAACACAAAAACATAGACCCATAATAACCACAAACACAGACCCATGGGAACCTCAGACACAGCACACACTACACAGGACAGATAGACCGCTGGACAGATGTTCATTAAACGTCTGGAGTGAAAGTGGAGCGGCTCATTGAAATGAAACCGCATAAACAGCCGTGTACATAATGATATACTCATCACTTCGGCTAAGCCCTGGAAAACGGGATCACCACTTCAGGAAGGGCCTCTGTGGGGAGCTTTGGTAATAGTCCAGTTCCTCTGTGGCTCAGAGGGACGTGCGATATGAATCTCATTGGAGGCAGCCAGAGGCACTGCTTTGCATGAGCGGCCGTATCGCCGGACGCTCGGCGGTTTGTCACTCGCTTCCAAGTGCCCGGGAAAAAAAAAAAATAAAAAAAAAATAAAAAAAAACTTATGAGTAAATGCTCCATATCTGCGTGCTTCAGCAGCATGGAAACAGCCCCAACCACAACAGGCCATTAAACGTACCTCACCATGAAGAGAGATTAGGCTGCAGGGGAGAGAGAGAGAGAGAGAGAGAGAGAGAGAGAGAGAGAGAGAGAGAGAGGGTTTATACACTTATTCAGAGGATGAAAAGAAGCAGAAGAATAAGGCTATCCTCTTCCCAAAGCAAGACAAGGAAAAACTTACAGAATACCTGTACCTGCAAATGATCTCATTCTCCATCATTGCAGTTATTGTATTAGAGGGGGAAGTGTATGGGAGGTGCTGTAGTGATTAGGGTGGGGGTTAGGTGGTCGCTACGGAAACGCAAACAGCCCCAGAGTAATTGGCTGCAGATATTTTCACTTTATTCATTTTCTTTAGTTCTTTTTTTTTTTTTTTTCCAGAGCTACATCAGGCGAACCTGACCGAGCCTGTCAGACTCTCAAAGCGAAAGAGAGAGAGAGAGAGAGAGAGAGAGAGTCAAAGCCGAGTGGATGAGCGAGAGAGAGAGAAAGAGAAAAAGACGGTGAGCCAAAAGGTCCTCCATTTCACGCGAATGGAGAAGAAATACAAGTTTAGTCAAGTGTGAAGGAACAACTCATTATAAAAGTGAAACATGTCAGTTCTGCTGTAAGGAAGAGGGGAAAAAAGAGAGAAAGAAAAGAGAGAGAGAGAGAGAGAGGGAGATAATTTTAAAATGAATTTGACTCTCCCACACTCTCTGACAATAGAGCACTTTGAGGATAAATGATTAGTGTTATGTGGAGGGGGCTAAGGGGGGGGGGGGGGTTGGGAAGAAACTCATTTTCACACTTTAAACTCATCATGAAGACAAACCTGTCCTCAAGAGAATAGGCTCCGCACTCGTTTCAGGAAAAGCTTGAAAAGACGAGTGCGGAGGTTAGCGGTTAGCTAGCCTCCCTTTTCCTCTGCCTTCCTTTAAAGCGCCGCCGTCCTCTTTCATTCAGGTGAAGAAATGAAAAAAAAAAAAGGAATTGGTGGAGAACAGAGTGTAGTGTGACAGCGTGTGATATTCCGAGCTGCGGCTTTATTTTCGGGGGTCTCTCAAAGCTCGTCTTTCTCATATCGCTCTGAAAGAGGAAAACACACACCAGTGGTGTTGCGTCTACTGTTTGTATTTGCTTTTCTGATGGAGAGCTGCTCGGGACGCTCCTCACGGGACCTCGGGACACCTCGGCCTGTGGGGAGGAAGCGAAATGAGGCGGGATGGATTGATAGATTGATGGAGGGATGAAAGGATGCGATGCCTCATGCTGCGTGAGAAATGGAAACCTCGATCCTGCCCAGCCGAGGGGAGACCACGTCTGATCAGAATATCAGATTCCCTCCACTGGGTCGGCTTCAGCCGGAATGTTGTCTTCGACATCGGCATCGAACGTCCCTCTCTCTCACCCATTCACTCAACACAATGCTAGTCAATGTGGGCGACGGTTAGAGGGCTGTACTTGGCAATTAGTGTGCTCCTGAAAGTGCGTAGACTTGTACAGTGTCAGTAGGGGGGAAATGTTCCATGGGGGTGTGAGTGAGTGAACGTGTGAGTGATTGTGTGAATATGTGAAAGTGCCCACTGGTGTGAGTGAGTGACTGGGTGAGTGTGTGAAACTCTCCAGAGGTGTGAGTGACTGGGTGATTGTATGAAACTGTCCACAGGTGTGAGTGTGTGAGTGACTGGGTTAGTGTGTGAGTGACTGGGTGAGTGTATGAAACTGTCCACACATGTGAGTGTGTGAGTGACTGGGTTAGTGTGTGAGTGAATGGGTGAGTGTGTGAGTGACTGGGTGAGTGTATGAAACTGTCCACACGTGTGAGTGTGTGAGTGACTGGGTTAGTGTGTGAGTGAATGGGTGAGTGTGTTAAACTGTCCACAGGTGTTTGTGTGTGTGAGTGACTGGGTGAGTGTGTGAAACTGCCCACAGGTGTGTGTGTGTGTGTGTGTGTGTGTGTGTGACTGGCTGAGTGTGTGAAACTGCCCACAGGTGTGTGTGTGTGTGTGTGTGTGTGTGACTGGCTGAGTGTGTGAAACTGTCCACAGGTGTGAGTGTGTGAGTGACTGGGTGAGTGTGTTAAACTGTCCACAGGTGTTTGTGTGTGTGTGTGTGACTGGCTGAGTGTGTGAAACTGTCCACAGGTGTGTGTGTGTGTGTGTGTGTGAGTGACTGGGTTAGTGTGTGAGTGAATGGGTGAGTGTGTGAAACTGCCCACAGGTGTGTGTGTGTGTGTGTGTGTGAGTGACTGGGTGAGTGTATGAGTGACTGGGTGAGTGTGTGAAACTGTCCACAGGTGTGTGTGTGTGTGTGTGTGTGTGTGTGTGTGTGTGTGTGTGTGACTGGCTGAGTGTGTGCGTGACTGGGTGAATTTGAAGTGCTCTGTTCAGGGTGTGTTGCAGGCTCTGGACCCAACACAACGCTAATCAGGATGTAGCTGTTACGGAAAATGAATGCATGAATGATGTGAGTGGATTATGTGCCTCTGATTAATGACATATGAAGTACAAACACTCAGGACGTAGTAAAAGGCTGCAGCAGTGACAGTACATGGTGTGTGAGGTACCCGCTACATCTGATACACTGGTAATACACACACTGCCTCTATGTCAGTGTCACTGCTGTGCTGAAATTGCTGTACCACTGATAATATCTGGCCAGCGGTGGTCCTACGGTGGTCCTCTTCCATTGATGGATGTGGGAGATTGGTGGGGCTGATAAATCGTGCAGCAACAGATGCGGCTACAGTCTGCTATTGAACAGATACAGCAGGTGTTTCCAATAAAGTGGCCAATGTGTGAGTGTGTAATTACGATACAGCGTTTTGTCGCTGTTGGATCAAAACCTTGTATCTCCAATTTGAAGTTAACAAAGTGACTACACGCTGACAACAACAATTCACAGCACATGCCAACAGCGCTCTGAGCCTTCTCTTGGAGCGAGAAAAGAAGGGAGTGGGTTGTGCGGGGGTGGGAGGTGAGTGGGGGTCTCACAAACAAACAAGACCAGCTGAAAATGATCTGGACAGTGAGGGAGAGAGAAGGAGAAAGAGCGAGAGGGAAACCACTGAGAGAAAGAAAGAAAATCAGAGAGCCTCCAAAGCCTGAGGAGACAATGATCTTCAATTACCTACAAGTCTCTGTCCAATTTAGCTCAGACATGAGAAGAGGAACACAGGGAGTGGAGGAGGTGTGTGTGTGTGGGGGGGGGGGGGGGGGTGGGAGGGGGGGTGTTTGGGGAGGCAGAGGGCCAGGAAGAAAAGGAAAGGTGCGAGTTCAGAGGGAAGGCAGCGATGAAAGGGTGAAAGTTTCCGAAGAGGAGGGAAGGTGAGGCTTTTTCTTGTGCGGCTAAGTGGATCGACGCGGCGCAAGTGAACGGGGGCATTTTAATTAGATGACGGACGCATGGAAAGGGGCTTTTAATTGGATGGGAATCGACCGAGGGAGAGGAGTTTTTATTCAGAGGAGGAAGAGGAGAGCTGAAGAAAGTGTGGAGCTCTAATGAGAGGAGAAGATCAGAGTGTGTGAGAGAGAGAGAGAGAGAGAGAGAGAGAGAGAGAGAGAGAGAGAGAGAGAGAGAGAGAGAGAGATAACAAAATTTCCTTGGCCGAGGGAGGCTGCACTGCTGCTAACTGGCGAGGGAGTTATGGGGCTAAGCCACATCTGTCATTTAAAGCAATGGTTCTGCGAAAGAAATCAAATTTAGGCAATTTTCCCCTCTCGTCCCCGAAGCATTCCGATCAACAGTGGACAACAGACGGACAACTCCGACTTCAGAGTGCCTTTGGAAACAACAGCTTGTTACGCAACGTCAGGAACTACACCATCAAGTCAAGTCAAGCTTCCTTAACACCCTGAGTTCCTCCTGTGATTATCTGAGAATGGTAATTGGTCATTATAATCCTTCAAGTCTTGACCAATCACATTAGGCACTAGTCGGGATGTCTCCGTATTTATAGCTCACAGTCAGACCGTGTTCTATTGACGAGTCCATAGACTCTCAGAAAAAACTATCACTGAGGTCATAGCCAAAAGGGTTAATATTCTGTACCTTTAGCCCAGGAACTGTGCCATATTTTATGTCATTCATTCATTCATTCATTCATTCATTATCTGTAACCGCATATCCACTTCTGTGTTATGGTGGGTCTGGAGCCTACCCAGAATCACTGGGCAGGAACACACCCTGGAGGGGGCGCTGGTCCTTCACAGGTGCACAGGTGCCAATCCACCTACCAATGTGTGTTTTTGGACCGTGGGAGGAAACCGGAGCACCCAGAGGAAACCCACACAAACACAGGGAGAACACATCACACTCCTCACAGACAGTCACTCGGAGGAAACCCACGCAGACACAGGGAGAACACACCAATCTCCTCACAGACAGTCACTCGGAGGAAACCCACAAAGACACAGGGAGAACACACCACACTCCTCACAGACAGTCACTCGGAGGAAACCCACAAAGACACAGGGAGAACACACCACACTCCTCACAGACAGTCACCCGGAGGAAACCCACGCAGACACAGGGAGAACACACCACACTCCTCACAGACAGTCACCCGGAGGAAACCCACAAAGACACAGGGAGAACACACCACAATTCTAGTCTCCAGAAGGTCAGGAGCTACAGGATTGTCCCCTGTGCAAAGTTCTCCCACAGCAGTTTACAGCACTGTTTCTGTGATTTTTCAACATGTTAATAACAAAGAGTTTGGGTGCAATTAGTGAAGTGGTGGAAGCTCACCGATTACTGATGATAACGTAAATATTTTAGGAATATCTGGGCTGCTACTTTTAGTTTTATATGTATTCATTTCTCAGTATCGTGTTGGATGATCAGGTTTGTTGTCAATGAATCAAGGCTGAATAGAGGTTCACATTAGTTTCATGGGTCGTTAAAAAAAAAGGATTTACCAGTAACAGTCAAGTCTTAAGCTACTGAAACTGCTTTAACCACAGGAAATGTACTCAATTAGAGGATTATGAAGAGACTAACGCTGTGTCTGGAACAGAAGGCAGCCACCTTGATGCCTTGTTGTCTTGCTGTCTGACAGGTCAGTGCCTTAGAAGGCAGTATTTTGAAATGTTGGTGTTTGTAACTGAGGCGCATTAGAGACAGGCTTTAAACGCAGAAACATTTAACACATTACCAGGACACAGGTACACCTACAGGGCTCACCAATATAATTACAACTTTCAAGATACTGGAGTAGAAAGCAGGCAGCGTTTATACAAACATTCATTTCAGACTTGACTCAGTGCCTTTCTCCTTCTGAATACTCCATTAGTAGACAGCATTCTACTAGACAGAGCTTAAGTAATGTTTAATGTGTATTTCAAAGTAAAACATGCCAAACACAAGCATTTAAAGGTTATGTTCACGATTGTAATCAAAAACAACATGCAAAAAAAAATTAAGATGTTTCCTCTGCTTTTCTTTCACTGCTCTGCAGCTCATAACCAGTCTACTGTGTTTACGAAGTCTCAGTGTCTGTAAATAAGTGAAAAACAAACTGTCTCGGTCCGGTGTGCTAGGCTTTCTCTCAGCTCATAGCAGAGGCATCTGGATTTTTTATAGACAAGCAATACAACTCCAAACGTTGAAAAAATGTAACCGAGATGAGGTGGAAATGTCTCTAAACACAGGAGACAACCTACAGCGCACCATTCCCCTTAAAAGTTGTGGAGCTTCTGAATGGAAACAACCAGAGACCACACAATCATAGACATTCCCTTTAAGTATGTACTACTTTTTTTTTTGTAACGGGGAAGAGGGTCCCCCAGTGAAATCTGCTTGTTTCCACCCATGCCTTGTGCTAAGCGTAACTAAGTCCCACCCCCTTCTCTTACAAACGTAACCGAATATTTCACTTGACCAATGCTAATCACTTAGCATACAAATATGTACAAAACTATTCACTCAAACACTCCCGGACTGTCCACCTTCAATTTCTGACCTCTGACCTCTGAGAGAACAGTACTCAAGATATAATGGGTGTTAAGTTTCAGTCAACTCCAGTAGGTCAAACTATGCAAATATACAGACACTTGATGCTAAAATGTTCAGAACTGTGTCCTATTTACCAGAGCTCCCTACAGAGGAACTGAGAACACTCTCTCTGTATGGATAATCTGTCCAGTTAAGGACTTCCTGACCGTCCACTCCCGGGTTTCTGACCTCTGCAGCTCTTCGGTGAGTGAACTGTGCTCAACTAAGATATAATAGGCGTTTAGCTGGGTGAGGCGGTAATTGAACTGTGGTACGGGGAAGGGTGAGAGAGCAGAAAATGAGGGCGAGCGGCAGGGCCGGCCGTCACTCAGACGGCCAGGTGTGTGGTTAATCACAAGTGCCTTTCCTTTCGTTTTCAAATTGGACAGAAGGAGCAGGTCCCCCGAGAGGCTCCCTGTCAGCATTCATCTTCTAAATGAGAATCTCTCCTCCACTCCATCATGTAAGCTGTCCACTCGTCTCTGGGAGGTGCCAATTCCGCTCCCCTCCGGCAGCTACGCCCGCTCCTTTGGTGGGAAAAAAAAATACACCGCACCCCTTTTCCGTCCAAGGGGCCTAGAAGGGCAGGGTTTAGTGGTGAGAAATAGCCCAGCTGGGTGAACCTGGTGTGCCCCTGCAGGTGTATGTATGCTGGTATATTTCCAGCAGGAAGGCTCGAAAAACACAACCACTGAACCCTCTCTCAAAGGACGGCGTTCGTACAGAGACACAGTTGTACCAGCTGGATATAGAGGTGTTCCCAGGCCAAGCTTTCATCAAACTAGGACTACAAAGATTTCGTTACTTGATTCATTTCTCAAGTAGGGCCGAAGAGTGGTCATGAGCTAGCCACCCTAGCCATGGGTTACAGTATTTTTAAATGTTTTATTTATTTATTTATTTATTTTAAATTTTTGATATTTACCATATTGGGGACTGGTTTTCTGGTTTCAGAGCACAGCACTAATGTAAACAGATGGAAACGTTGGGTAAATTAAATTCATACACATCTGGAGAGAGTCTCACAGCATTCAGAAGCACAGAAATGATAAGCCACAAATGATTTTGTCTCATTATTTTCCCCCAGTTCACAGGTAAATAATCTGATCCTGCGGTCCATGTGCCCTAACAGCAGAACAAATGTTCAGAGGACAATACTTTATCACGACTGTCTCTCTAAACTATTTATTTACTTTAAGTTAATAAAGTAGTAATCCTTGACTTAAAAGTGTGAGTGATCGGTGAGTGGTGTTTTCACACAAAAGCAAAACAAAGGCCAGATCCCAAACCTCTCTCTACAACCTCTGTAGGGCGTAGTGTCAGTCATGAAACAAAGGTGTCTGCACTCACATAGAGCATTGCATGATGAAAATTAATATAAGTTAGCTATAAATGTCGTGTCAAATTATCGTCTAATCACTGTCTTATTATAAGTGAGGGGCACTATGTAGGGACATGTGAGTATTTAGTGTTCTCCCTGTGTCTGCATGGGTTTCCTCCTGGTGCTCCGGTTTCCTCCTACAGTCCAAAAACAAACTCTGGTAGGTGGATTGGCGACTCCAAAGTGTCCGTAGGTGTGTTTCGACTAGGTGTTGAATGGGTTAATTGATGATTTAAGGAAATCACACAAATCCCGGTAAAGGGGATGCAGGAGGAGGATGCAATTCAGGATCCCAAGCACCATTCCAGGTCATCCCGAAGGAACGGGATGGTGCTCCAATGTAGCCCCACTTCTCTTTAATCCAAGTGCAGATGAACTACAGTGAATAACTGCACATACATTTTTTTTAAAAAAAAATACGAACAGGCACAAAATAATCCTACCTAAAGAAAGTGTACACTCAGGGAAAGATCAACACACACTGTGTTCTCCTTGCTGTTGGTGGGGTTTCAATGCAGCTGACGCCAGGACCACTCGTCAGAAATCCATTCCCAATCCTGCATCCAAAGCCCCAAGCCGAGCTGCCTCTTTTTTGCTATACCCCATTATCGGATGTTTTTTTTTTTTCCTTCTTCTTCTTTCTTTGCCCCCCTCCTTGCGTCTCTCAAATGAAAGTGCTTAGCGCTAGCACTCGCGTGATGTTTAATTGCACCCCCTGTGTCTTCAACAACAAAAGATCTAGCCTTCCTTTCCCTCTCACTCTCCTTCGCTTTCCTACTTTCTTGCTATTTATTTCTTTTGCACCTGTTCCTTTCCTCGGCATCTGAGGACATTCCTCCGGGGAGGAGCCGTTCCCACACACTTCGCTTTTAAGAAGTTCTCTGTTGATTTGATGCAAAGTTTCTGAGTAATGGGGGTGGGGGATGCACTAGAGAACCTTATGAGAATGAATGAGAAAAATATGGGTCCTATTTGTAGGCTGTAATAAGTGTATAATTACACGTTAACAACAATTTAATGTGATGAAATACACGTTAGAGCTGGATGATAGCATTTAAACTGAAGTCATACATCTGTAATCCATGAGTAACAAGAAGTACGTCACTAGGGGATACAATGTTAATGGGTTAATGTGTAACTACATAGTAATAGCAGATGCAAACAATTGTGGAGCCAAAAAGAGAGTTATGGCTCACAACTGACCAAGAGCAAAAACAACAGGCTGAGCACCAAGACAGGGACAAATGGCAGGCTAGTGGAGCAGAAAGAAGAGAGTGACCACCAAACTGGATCTAATCGACTGACCACAGAGGCGAAGATATGAGTAGAAATGATAGAAAATGGAGGGTAGAGCTGGTGGTTGGAGCTGGAGGGGTGGTGGGGGGGGGGCGATGGGCTTGCTGCCTCAGGGCCTTCATGTACTTCTAATTTACTGTCCTCAGTGGCTTTATGTAAGGGGATATAGTGAAGCTAGCTCCGTTATCCCCTCAGACTCTAGTTTGCCTCTTCCGCGGATTAGAGCTTTTAAAGTGCCTCTCCGATGGGGAGGATTCCAGGCCAAACCGAAGCGAGCCAGACGACTTTGCCAGGGCTTTTTTATTCTTCTTCTTTTTATTCCACCACTTTCCGCCAACTATCTTACGAAAGAAGAAGCTGGTTTGAATTGATTAGCAAATCTGTATGACAAGCATGCCCGACACTCCGGATCTAATTAGAGGCGTATAGAATTGTTTGCTCTGGAAAAAAAAAAAAAAAAAACATATATTTGTAATTCAGCATAAGAATCAATAACGGGACCAGAGGAAAAGCTGTAAAACACACTTCCAGTTAGCCCTGCTTAACACCCTCAGCTCTACCCAGCTCGCTCCAACTTGCAAAGCTAACACATGGCTAGACTCAAAGCCGAGAGGCTGTAGAGAAAGTGTAAAAAGCACTGTCTTCCAATTCTCAACCTCTGCTCCTGAATAGCAATGTAATCAAACACCTTCTCCCCACCTGCGGCCAGTTTCCTACCGGGAGTTCCAGCGCAATTAAATATGGCATCATGTTAAATACAGCTGGTTAACCCCTGATAATCCTAGGCTTATTATACCCTAAGGCTACTCAGTAACTCCACCACACATCTGTATTTCACAGAGGAACCAAAGCGTGGACGCACAAATGGACACTTACTGGGATTTTCCACTGTGCAGTGCAGTATAATGTGGTTCTGTCGCTAGTCTGAATCCAGAATTATGGTGTTTGAGTATCTGTGCCCATTTCATATCAGCTGACAGATTTCTAAAAATGGGCGGAGCCTATGGAGGCTGGGTTTTGACACTGATGTAAGCAGCAAACACAAAATGGCAGCAACAATACATGAGCTTCCAGTTGTGATTTACCTTCTCCTCAGCAGGACACTGGAACCCCACTCCCCCCACACTGAGAAATAACTTCAAAGGTGGTCCTATGTATCATCCAGTTCACCAGGAGCATTAAAAAGTGGTAGAAGATCGTTACAGCAGGTGAGTTGTTGGACTTGAGTTTAGTGGTGACTGTTTTTAATCATTTTTAAATGCTTTTTCACTTTAAAATGACAGCTCCAAAATCATTGCCATATACCACTAAGCTGTAACAGAGAGAACAAAGCCTCTGTCATTACTTCTCCGGTCTCAACACTGCAGAAACTGCACTATGCACATTTTTCCGGGGGGGTAGAAAAGGATTTCTCCCTAGTAGATTACAGTGGGACTATTTTCCCAGTCACTAAGTGTTGATCACGGTTTTGGTTAGCGCTCTGCATTGTGTACTGAACTCTCTACTGCACTCTGTGACACAGAAATGGACTCACAAAGTTCTCCCAATAATTGGACGAGGCTTGAGCCCTGAGCGTGGAGCACTAGCTCCACTGAAGACGACAGAGGTGCTTATCTCCTGGACGTGAATAGTGTCCACAGTGTCAACGACGTAATAGAGCATGGCCATTGTTTGTGCTTAATTATTTGCGGAGTGAGTGGGACTGAAAGAAAGACGGTGATCAGATAGCGGGAAGGCAACAATAAACAGGCCGTCGATGCAGGCGGATGGTGAGAAATTACAGGCCGAATTGCTTAGCTCATGTGGAAGGAGCCTATAGCCCGGCCCAATTACTCCACTGCCCAGCAGGCCCCTCGCTGTTTACAGCTGTGTGTTGCTGCAGGGGTCCAAACCTTGTGTTAACGGTTACAGCTTTTCACACGAAGGCTCTCAGGGAAAAGGTATAGGCGCCTGGACATCAGCACAACAGCTCAGCCTGCGGGAAATAAACACAGCATTATCCTTCCGGAGAAATGTGGATTTTTCTGTGTTGGAAGATATGGATCTTTATATAAGTACCTTAATATCAGGGGGGCATCCTGAGGCTTAGTTTTGCAAAACTACAAGTGAACCTGTGAAATCTGGACACTTCTTCCTCCAGGCTGCAGGAGGGAATCAGAATGGACATTGAATGTTATGTTTAAGGAATATAATCAATGAAAATACCAAAAAAACTGGGCTTTTGCTTCACTATTTGTCAAAAGTTATAGCTCCATGTTGAGCTGCTAGTGAGCAATGAGGAGCGGAAAGATTGAGTCCCCTGCTGTTAAAGAATAAAAACTGTTCTCCACAGCCATACTGTAAATGGCATGCTGAATTGGAGCATGCTGTGGCTTTGTAGATACACACCACTGCCCTTTTGTATTCAATTAGAGATGTGCAGCAATTGATTTGGAATAAAAATAGTATTTTTGTGTTATCACAGTTGATCTCAATTGTTTTCTTTGCTGATATTTGACCCTGAGGTGACCCCTAGATTTTCATGTCCTTGCTAACGTGATCACTTACTCCTGACCTTCACCTTGCCTCATCGCAACTTTTCTGGTTTTAAAGTAAACAATCTGGTTGTCACGGATCACGGGACGGACTGACGGAGGCGGACGCACTTGCTAAAGCACAGATAAAGTTTAATTTACAAAAGAACAACAAACAGAGAGCTTTAGATAACAAGATAACTAACAGAGAGCTAACAGAGACATGGACAAAGGAACTAAACGAACAGAAGAGGAGTAAAGACAAACTAGAGATACGGACAGACTGGATAACATAACTGACTAAACACGATACAAAGAACGAATGACCAACAAACAGAAAGTGCAGGAAGGGGACTTAAATACAAGACACTGACGAGACACACCTGAGACAGATAACAAGGGGGCAGGGTAACAAATGATAGACGAGGAGGCGGAACAAAGGCGGGACTAGGGTGGAGACAAGGACAATAACAAACAAAGCCATGTGCAGATAAAACACATGGCGGGGACAACAGACCTGAGAGGACGAGGGCGTGACACTGGTGCACATATAGCTGAACCAGACAAGGGGGAATGGCTACATTTCATTTAGCCAATCAGGAGAGAGCAGACTGCATCTCATCTGGCAGAAACACCCACTTGGCCAGCAGAGCCAAGTGGCACTGGGGACTATGGACATTGTTAGTCCAAACCATGACTGTTGAACAGTCACATGACGCAATAAACCCATTGATGATGTTGTAAAAAAAAAAAAAAAATCTGTGTCATTAATACCTTTATAGTATTAACACATTACTAAAACACTAAAATAATAATAATAATAATAATAATAATAATAATAATAATAATAATAATAATTGAGGGTTCTCCAAATCAAGTGGGACCTGCATTTGATGGCGACTCTGAGAAAGGTCTGGAAGGAGGGAGCAGTAGATGTCTGGACCAGCTGGAAGTTAAAGGGTTAATTAATTACTTTATGGTCAGAGCACATCCTTGATGCAGTGTGTGCACTCAGTAGCTCAGTGGTATTTTAAGGTCCAGTGAAATTAACCCTTTCAGGTCTAAAGGTTTGTATTCGGTTCACACTCAAACTCCTTATGCTCATGAACACATCATTTACATATTAATTACACAGTATTAACATAATAATATTACTGTAGAAAGTGGGTAATACGATAAAGAGGCCCTTATGTGGACACTTATAAAAAGGCAAGTGTATGGAATTAGAAGTGATAAAGCAGACATGGCTCATAACGTATGCACAGCGGCACCTTTAAACCTCTCCAAACCCAGAGGAATGCGCAATAGCCCTGTCCAGTTTCTCTTGAACTTTGACCTGAATGATTCAGCTCCAGAAACAAAGGTCCCTTGGGGAGGTGTTTTTATTTATTTATTTATTTTTTGCATAAAAATAATAAAAAAAAAGAAAAAGCAAATATGAGACAGTGAAGAAGAGGTGTTTCTGATAAAAGGGCCAGTGAGTGTCAGTAGAGTGGGGGTGTTTCTGATAAAGTGGCCAGTGAGTGTCAGTAGAGTGGGGGTGTTTCTGATAAAGTGGCCAGTGCGTGTCAGTAGGGGGGGGGTGTTTCTGATAAAGTGGCCAGTGAGTGTCAGTAGAGGAGGGGGGGAGGGTGTTTCTGATAAAGTGGCCAGTGAGTGTCAGTAGAAGGGGGTGTTTCTGATAAAGTGGCCAGTGAGTGTCAGTAGAGGGGGGGGGTGTTTCTGATAAAGTGGCCAGTGAGTAGAAGGGTGGGTGTTTCTGATAAAGTGGCCAGTGAGTATCAGTAGAGGGGGGGTGCTTCTGATAAAGTGGCCAGTGAGTGTCAGTAGAGAGGGGGGGTGTTTCTGATAAAGTGGCCAGTGAGTGTCAGTAGAGAGGGGGGGTGTTTCTGATAAAGTGGCCAGTGAGTGTCAGTAGAGGGGGGGGGGTGCTTCTGATAAAGTGGCCAGTGAGTGTCAGTAGAGAGGGGGGGTGTTTCTGATAAAGTGGCCAGTGAGTGTCAGTAGAGAGGGGGGGTGTTTCTGATAAAGTGGCCAGTGAGTGTCAGTAGAGAGGGGGGGTGTTTCTGATAAAGTGGCCAGTGAGTGTCAGTAGAAGGGGGGTGTTTCTGATAAAGTGGCCAGTGAGTGTCAGTAGAGGGGGGGGTGTTTCTGATAAAGTGGCCAGTGAGTAGAAGGGTGGGTGTTTCTGATAAAGTGGCCAGTGAGTATCAGTAGAGGGGGGGTGCTTCTGATAAAGTGGCCAGTGAGTGTCAGTAGAGAGGGGGGGTGTTTCTGATAAAGTGGCCAGTGAGTGTCAGTAGAGAGGGGGGGTGTTTCTGATAAAGTGGCCAGTGAGTGTCAGTAGAGAGGGGGGGTGTTTCTGATAAAGTGGCCAGTGAGTGTCAGTAGAGAGGGGGGGTGTTTCTGATAAAGTGGCCAGTGAGTGTCAGTAGAGGGGGGGTGTTTCTGATAAAGTGGCCAGTGAGTGTCAGTAGAGGGGGTGTTTCTGATAAAGTGGCCAGTGAGTGTCAGTAGAAGGGTGGGTGTTTCTGATAAAGTGGCCAGTGAGTGTCAGTAGAGGGGGGGTGTTTCTGATAAATTGGCCAGTGAGTGTCAGTAGAAAGGTGGGTGTTTCTGATAAAGTGGCCAGTGAGTGTCAGTAGAAGGGTGGGTGTTTCTGATAAAGTGGCCAGTGAGTGTCAGTAGAGGGGGGGTGTTTCTGATAAAGTGGCCAGTGAGTGTCAGTAGAGGGGGTGTTTCTGATAAAGTGGCCAGTGAGTGTCAGTAGAAGGGTGGGTGTTTCTGATAAAGTGGCCAGTGAGTGTCAGTAGAGGGGGGGTGTTTCTGATAAATTGGCCAGTGAGTGTCAGTAGAGAGGGGGGGTGTTTCTGATAAAGTGGCCAGTGAGTGTCAGTAGAGGGGGGGTGTTTCTGATAAAGTGGCCAGTGAGTGTCAGTAGAAGGGGGGTGTTTCTGATAAAGTGGCCAGTGAGTGTCAGTAGAGGGGGGGGTGTTTCTGATAAAGTGGCCAGTGAGTAGAAGGGTGGGTGTTTCTGATAAAGTGGCCAGGGAGTGTCAGTAGAGGGGGGGGTGTTTCTGATAAAGTGGCCAGTGAGTAGAAGGGGGGGTGTTTCTGATAAAGTGGCCAGTGAGTGTCAGTAGAGGGGGGGTGCTTCTGATAAAGTGGCCAGTGAGTGTCAGTAGAAGGGGGGTGTTTCTGATAAAGTGGCCAGTGAGTGTCAGTAGAAGAGTGGTGTTTCTGATAAAGTGGCCAGTGAGTGTCAGTAGAGAGGGGGGGTGTTTCTGATAAAGTGGCCAGTGAGTGTCAGTAGAGAGGGGGGGTGTTTCTGATAAAGTGGCCAGTGAGTGTCAGTAGAGAGGGGGGGTGTTTCTGATAAAGTGGCCAGTGAGTGTCAGTAGAGGGGGGGTGTTTCTGATAAAGTGGCCAGTGAGTGTCAGTAGAAGGGTGGGTGTTTCTGATAAAGTGGCCAGTGAGTGTCAGTAGAGGGGGGTGTTTCTGATAAAGTGGCCAGTGAGTGTCAGTAGAAGGGTGGGTGTTTCTGATAAAGTGGCCAGTGAGTGTCAGTAGAAGGGTGGGTGTTTCTGATAAAGTGGCCAGTGAGTGTCAGTAGAGGGGGGTGTTTCTGATAAAGTGGCCAGTGAGTGTCAGTAGAAGGGTGGGTGTTTCTGATAAAGTGGCCAGTGAGTGTCAGTAGAGGGGGGGTGTTTCTGATAAATTGGCCAGTGAGTGTCAGTAGAAAGGTGGGTGTTTCTGATAAAGTGGCCAGTGAGTGTCAGTAGAGGGGGGTGTTTCTGATAAAGTGGCCAGTGAGTGTCAGTAGAGGGGGGTGTTTCTGATAAAGTGGCCAGTGAGTGTCAGTAGAGGGGGGTGTTTCTGATAAAGTGGCCAGTGAGTGTCAGTAGAAGGGTGGGTGTTTCTGATAAAGTGGCCAGTGAGTGTCAGTAGAGGGGGGTGTTTCTGATAAAGTGGCCAGTGAGTGTCAGTAGAGGGGGGTGTTTCTGATAAAGTGGCCAGTGAGTGTCAGTAGAGGGGGGTGTTTCTGATAAAGTGGCCAGTGAGTGTCAGTAGAGGGGGGTGTTTCTGATAAAGTGGCCAGTGAGTGTCAGTAGAGGGGGGTGTTTCTGATAAAGTGGCCAGTGAGTGTCAGTAGAGGGGGGTGTTTCTGATAAAGTGGCCAGTGAGTGTCAGTAGAGGGGGGGTGTTTCTGATAAAGTGGCCAGTGAGTGTCAGTAGAGGGGGGTGTTTCTGATAAAGTGGCCAGTGAGTGTCAGTAGAGGGGGGTGTTTCTGATAAAGTGGCCAGTGAGTGTCAGTAGAGGGGGGTGTTTCTGATAAAGTGGCCAGTGAGTGTCAGTAGAGGGGGGTGTTTCTGATAAAGTGGCCAGTGAGTGTCAGTAGAGGGGGGTGTTTCTGATAAAGTGGCCAGTGAGTGTCAGTAGAGAGGGGGGGTGTTTCTGATAAAGTGGCCAGTGAGTGTCAGTAGAGGGGGGTGTTTCTGATAAAGTGGCCAGTGAGTGTCAGTAGAGGGGGGTGTTTCTGATAAAGTGGCCAGTGAGTGTCAGTAGAGGGGGGTGTTTCTGATAAAGTGGCCAGTGAGTGTCAGTAGACGGGGGGTGTTTCTGATAAAGTGGCCAGTGAGTGTCAGTAGAGGGGGGTGTTTCTGATAAAGTGGCCAGTGAGTGTCAGTAGAGGGGGGTGTTTCTGATAAAGTGGCCAGTGAGTGTCAGTAGACGGGGGGTGTTTCTGATAAAGTGGCCAGTGAGTGTCAGTAGACGGGGGGTGTTTCTGATAAAGTGGCCAGTAGGTGGAAGTAGAGGGGGGTGTTTCTGATGAACAGGCTGGTGTTGGGAAGCCTTAAGTCCCTGAGACATTTTCTGAGCAGAAATTAAGATCAGATGCTTTAAGCCGGCTGTACCAGTGGTAGGACGCTGCTTTTCAGAGACAAACGGTGGGGTTCCCGTCGGCCGGCGAGTGGTGACTAATTAGATTAATGTTGAGGTGTCATGTCTGTGGATCTGGAGGAGCTCAGGAACAGCGCTGAGTGTGCGGTGGATGGCGGATGGTGGGTGGCGGGGGGAAAGAGGAGAATGAGTTTCCTGATGCTACAGCGGCTCTGCAGTCTCCAACGTGTCTCTGTGATTTATATAATCCTGCCTTAATGGGCCCTGCAACACACACACACACACTCACACACACACACACACACACACACACACACACACACACACACACAGACACACACACATCCTCTGGCTCTTAGCTGCCAACATCAACAATAGAGAAGGGAGATTTTTAACAGTGGCTCCTGCAGACGATTCAGCTGAGTCTCCAAAAGTCCCCCTCTCCCTCTTCCGCCGATTGGCTGCTTTTTTATCAAATATTCAGGAGGCCTTGTACGAGGCGGTGAAAAACCACTGCGGCAAGTGACTGCTCAGTGCAGCGTATGGGCTGGAGGTGGCGGCTGATGGCTGGATGAGCTGAAGTGCGTGCGCTGAGAAAGAGTGTGTACGTGCAGACTGTACGTGTCGACACCTATAGAGGCTGCTGCACTCAGAGGGATGAGATAATGTGAATATTCAATCAGATAAAAGCGGGGCTGAGATTCAATAAAAGACAAGCCACATGCGCAACGAAGAACGAGACGTTCAAGTGGAAAAATACACACACACACACACATATATATGTGTGTGTGTGTAGCATATATGTAGTGTGTGTGTATAACAAGAGCTTAACACCGTGGGTCTGAAAGGACGTGGTGATGTGAGGAAGCTCTTAAATAAAAGGAGCTGTGCTGAAGCGAGTGTAGCTTTAACCATGCTGAGCCACATAGGAGTTGACGTGGAAACAAACAGACACTTGAGCGCAGTTGATGAATCAGCTTCAGTGCGTGAAATCAAACTCCACCTACCAGCACCTCATGAAGCATTCCCTAATGTGTGCAGATGTTTCAGCAGTGAGCGAATAGAAAAGAACGGACTTCAAAAGCTCAAGAGCCAATGGCTGCGCTTGTGGGCGGAGTCTGAGGCAGCGTGGTGAATGAACTGCTCCCTCTACTGACCAAATAGACAGAGAGAGTTATACACAGAAATACAGAATATACAGAAGAGAGAGAGAGAGAGAGAGAGAGAGAGAGAGAGAGAGAGAGCAGTAAGTAATAAAGCCTGCATACGTCTGCCATGTGAGAGGCTGCAGTTATCGACTGCGCACACAGCCTGCTTTAATGATGATGCAGTTTAAATTGCTCCATTGATTTTAATGCAGCAATTACATCTTTAGTGTATGAGTCAATAGAGCGGGCAGTCATACACACGGCTGACCAGGCCCCTCTCCTCTCACTCCCTGTCAGACCGAGGCCCCGTCTGAAAAATGCTTGGTCCATGCCTGGGGTGGGGGGGTGGAGGGGGTGGAGGGGGTTGCTAAGGGGTCTTTTAAATTCATACTTAAAACCTCCTGCATTTTCTGTTGAATGGAAGAAAATAGTGATATAACGCTCACAGCCGTGTGACCAGGGGAAACAAGATGTGATTAAACTCTTGGAAATGACCCCTGGACCTGAGTCTCCCACCCCTCCCAACACCACCACCACTCTCTCCAGGTTCCCCAGAATCTCTCTCCCTCTTATTCTCATCATTTTCTCATTCATTCTCCATTGGTCTCTGTCTCTCTCTCTTTTACCTCATTCATTCTTCTCTTTCATTCTTTCATACTCTTACACATTTTCTTTCAACACCCCCCCTCCCCCCCTCCCCCTCTCTCTCTGAGTGTAGCACGACTCTGGGGCATGTGATGTGTGTTTGGTTTTTTATATTAGTCTTTTTTTTTCTACCTCTCTCTTTTTTTTCTGCCACTGTGTTGTTTGACAGTGTTTAATTGGAGAGCGCGCTGAAAGGCAGCCGTCCCTGCCGCGGGTTTCATTTCTAATTGCCAACAGCACAACGCTTAACGAAGCGAGCGAGAGAAAGAGCGTGGGTGAGAGAGAGAGGGAGAGAGAGAGAAAGAGAGAGAGAAAGAGAGAGAGAGAGAGAGAGAGAGAGAGAGAATAAAAACAAAAAGGGAAAAGAGGAAGAGGATGAGAGACAAAGGATGCAGTGGGAGAGAGTCAAAACAGAATTAGAGAGAGAGAGAGAGAGAGAGAGAGAGAGAGAGAGAGAGAGAAAGAGAGAGATAAATAAAGAGAAAGAGTAGGAAGGCAAGAGAAAAGGTGTTAGAGAGATGAAGGGAGGCTAGGGGTTGACACAGAGACAGGACGAGAAAGAAGAAGAAGAGAATGAAGAGAGGAAAGGAGAGAGAAACAGTTAAAGAAGAGTGAGGGACGTGGGAAAGAGGGATGTGCAAAAGGCAGGAGGGAGAGAAAATGTGTGCCAGAAAAAAGAGAAAGCGAGACAAAGGGATAGAAGGAGAGGAAGAGATAGAATTTGACAAAGAATGAAAGTAGAGAGAGGGGAAGCGTGAGACCAAGAAGAGAGGCAAATGAATAGTAGAATGTTGTAGAGAAGAAGGAGAGAGAGAGAGAGAGAGAGAGAGAGAGAGGCCATGTTGCCATAGCAACGGTGGATCAACAGTGAGAAAATGAGGGGATGAAGCGGGGTTCATTTTAGAAAAAATTCCTATTGGAAAAAAAAAAACAAGAGAGAGAGAGAGAGAGAGAGAGAGAGAGAGAGAGAAAGAGAGAGAGAGAGAGAGACTAATAGAAGAGTCTAGTAACAAAATTGTTGAGAAGAAAAAGTGTTTCCTCTCGTCTGCTTTAACTGCTTCTGTTCTTCTATTACTCAGTATTTTGACCCCGATGTCTTGCCGTAGCTCAAGTGCAGAGAAAATAAGCCAAACACTGGAGCAAAGTCAGAGTGAGATTAATTTTGTTTCTTAACATACGGCTTTAACTTTGTCTGCAGTTCCACTGTTGACAGATAGGGGGCTACATTTTTAAATGTAGCTTTCCGTTCTTCTTCTGTGGTGAAATCTACAAAAACATTACCCAGTTTCCTACTATTCATCCCCCTATAGTTTCCATTACATGTGTACTGTTATTATAATAATAACCCTGCAATATCGACTAGTTTTATTGGCTATATTTGCAGTAAAATATTGCGTTTTTTATTTCAAAATATAAGTCTTAAAAATGTATTACAAATACAAACGGTAGACGTAGTTTCCATAATCTTTTAACTTCACGACTTGTCTATCAACACATGTATTACTATACTTTTCAGTATGATTATTCTCTGATATATTGTTCATATTTAGAACTATGTCTGCACTAAAACCTGCGCTTTATTCTCTTCTGTGAGGTGTTAGGTCTAACCCCTTTGTCCTCCTTCCTTCTTCTGGCTGCAGTTGCCCCGCTGACAGCTAGGGGGCAGTTTGTCCTCCTGTTGTTCGTCCCGCGTTTCCATCACTCCAAACTGCGCCTGATTTTCCACCATTACCCCCCACTTTCAGACGAGCAGGATCTTATTTATCGTATCTTATTTATAACAGTGTTTGTGTCTTCGTTGTCTTTTACGGCTCGTGTTGATCGACTTCATTTCCGCGGTTGTTTTCCGCGTTTGGAGAATTACTGGGCGGCATCTCGTCCATAAAGAACAGAGGGGGAATAAAAGGAGGATTGATTTATTGTCTTTCATCTCTGCTGCATTATCTTTACAGCTTGGTCTTTATTGTGCTGCGCTCGCTTCTTCTTCTTCTTCTTCTTCTTCTTCTTCTTCTTCTCCTGCTTCTGCCGCTTCTTGGACGCCAGAGCCGAGGATGGAGGGGGAAAAATATATGAGGCATGGATTCCTCTGGCTCTGTGCTGTTGGGTCAGTCCTTTATCTGAGAGCATTAATATTGATGGACAGTTGGTGTCAGGTTCCTCTCCGCCACAAGAGCTCCACACTTCCCTCAAACAACGCTCAATATTCTCTTCAGCTTCCAGCAGGTCCCTCAGGTCTCCAAAGCCCACCTTCTCCTCCCCGGCAACGAAACGGCAGAAAGTAAAATGTCCGGGTCCCCTCCAATGAGCTTGAGTGATGCAAGAGCTTATGAACTGTTTCATACACAACGAAGAACCATGACCACAATGACCACATCGAGGCACGGCTACATTTTTCATCACTCATTTTATTACAAATTTTTTTTTTAATTATTTTATTTTTATTTTTTTTCTCAAGGAGGACTTATTACAAGGAGTATATTCTCAACATGCGGAAAACGAGGATGAAACAGAACACGTGGGAGGCAAACAAACAGGAGAGGGAAGAGTGGACAACCCAGCCTTCGCGAGAAACGGCAACGGAAACTAAATTAAAAATATATAGAACAGAATATTAAGGATCGAAAAAAAAAGGATAAAAAGCCCTCGGGACTCAGGAGCGAGTGATGATCACGGTGCAGGCAAAAGAAGAATGGCCACATTCACACATTCACACCGACTCAGCCAAAGATCGATCCAATCAAGGCAAAGATGTGCACGTCTCAAGAAACACTTTACAATTGTTTAATATGCCATCGGCTTTTTCGTCGCAAGGTTTAAAAAGCTTCACTTGCATGTACATAAAACTGTACAAAAACAGGGCATCACAAGCAGTTTGAGTTCCTATATATAAATATAACCAACGATTAAAGATAACAACATTTTTTTTTTACCTTTTTTTTAATTAGTTTTTAAACTCTCCTGCAAATAAAAGACCTACTTCTCAAGGCAGCTGTCTTCAGATGGGGGTGAACAGTGACGACGGGGGGCTGTGCAGTGACGTCCGAATGTAGTTCTGAGGGAGAGAACCAGGAGAACCGAAAAGAGCCCCCGCGGAGAAAAGGAAGAGTAACGGGATTTCTGGAGACCACCACTAACATCTCGGCAAAAAAAACAGTAAACAACTTCTACCGGTTATCTTTGGAATTCATGCTAAACTTGCCACCTGCTGGACAGCACAAACGGTGGTGGTGGGGGGAGGGGTGGGAGATGGTGGGGTGAGGTTGTGGGGTGGAGAAAGAGGTGGAGAGGTCTATGTACAAAAAAAAACAAACAAACAAAAGAAAACGCACTTTCTCTAGAAATGCTATTCACGAGAAATTAATCGAAAATGCAAAATGAAATATAATCACAATTTATTCATACGTTTTTTTATTTGTTTTATTCATTTTTTTTTTTCGTGAACACGGAAAAACAGCAACTGAAAAACGGAAAGGAAAACCAAGAAAAAACAAGGAGAACGTTCCTCTCTCATCAGGGTCTCACCCACAGCCATCAGTCCTCAGCTAGAGACACCAAAACAGCAAGAGAGCACACATCAAACACCAGTTGTTGTATGATTATTAACCTTTTTTTTTTTTTCTTTCGTAATAAAAAAAAATAATAATAATTAAAAAAAGACAAAAAGGTTTTTCACATTCCGCCTCTCGGAGAAACAGAAGCGAGAGAACCCAGCCACGTCGAGAACACCGGAGCACGTTCCGGCCATTTTCTCCTCCTCTCGACGCGAGCTGGGATTACAGTGTAGTGGGGTCAAACCCTGCTTGGCCAGTTTAAACCCGGCGAGTGGATGGCGCTGTGGTCATCTCTGTCCTTAACCGAGTTAAGTCCAGGTCGGTGATCTCGCACTAAGGTGGGCGAACGAGTGGAGAGGCGAGTAGAGAGAGAGAGAGTGAGGGATGAGAGAGAGAGAGAGAGAGTGAGAGAGAGGCTAATTAACGCTGGATCATGACTCTCACTGGAATTTTCTAGGGGTTTTTTCCCGTTTCTCCGTATCACAGTCACTAAATGGCTTTGAAAACAGCATAATGTGCTTTTTTTCTCCTTGAGGCGGGGATAATCACTCGCCTTATTTAATCACAGTCGTGTCCAGCCATTTCCATATGTTTCTGCTTTAATTATTCTCTGCCGGAACAGTTGCCAAAGGGGGCGCCGCTGAGCTTTTTCTTTTTTTTTTTTACGACGCAATCCTCTCTCAGCACTGTTTTCCGCATTTAATTCATCTCTCTAATTAGTGATTTGGCCACTGTGCCTACTCCTCGCTCGCCCTGGCTCTTACAGACGCACCTCAGGGGGGTGGGGGGGGGGGCTGCACACGGATGGAGATGCAGTGCTATGATGATTACATACCATTAAGTCTCGTTCTTGCTCAGAGCACGGGCAAAACATCCTGTCATCGTCGTAACCCCACAGATTACAAAAGAAAAGTCCAGAGCCGGTGTTCCTAGCAACCACCTGGAAACCCCCCCAAAGTCAAGTCAATGGAAACAATGGCTGTCAAAAACGAACGCGAAAGTAGAAATGAGGCGTTTTCATCGTCCAAGAACCTTCGTCATTCCTGACTGTAAAACACATGCACAGTTGCCATGCTTTTGCGAGGCCGGACGGGATTATCAATCGAATTTGTCGATCCTGATTGTTAAGTACAACCGCTTTTTTAAGGCATTGAAAAAAGTGTTCCTCGCACCCACACGGGTCTTCGAGTGAAAGGGTGGGGAGGGGAGGAGGCCGCAATGACCAAGTAAACTGGGATAACGTTTGGTCACGTTTTATCGTTGGTGGCCAACTGCAGACGCTCACGTCTGACATCACAATGATGTCCGGTTAGATATCTACTAAACATAAGAGGTTCCAGAAAACCAGGACCGGTGGACGGAGTTGATTAGTGGTCAAAAATACTGAACGGAAATCACAACAACAGATTGTGCCATCACTCCACTGGAAATGACTATTCCTACATCACAACAGCTCAGTTACACAGAACTTCCAGGGAATAACCGGAATCCTGCTTCTCCAAATACACCGGCTAAAACGATGAGCATCTGCAGGTGACCACGGAAACAAAGTGTAAACGAAGTCTCAGCTTTAGCTCTGTGAGAGAGGGAGGGCTCCGTCTGCGGAGGGTCTGGCCATGTCTCCTTTGGAAACTCTCAGCGCTCGCGAGACGCGAAGGGGAGGTGCGCCAAAGAGGTTTTTCCTTCCGAAAGAAAAGGCCTTTTCCGCTGAGCCCTGCTCTAAAGGAACAGCAGGTTAGCGGCTCAGCGCGAGAGGCTTAGCCTGCCGCTCCCGGTTAAGCCACTGCGCCGTGTGAGGTCCACCGAGGAGGAAAGGGTTCACAGTGCCAAACACACACCCAACCGTGGGTCGATAGCCGCACCCACTCACACACACACGTGCGCGCACACACACACACACACACGCACACACACACAAGCTTACGGTGCGATAGTCTGCTGCTAGAACCACACCAACAACAAATGTGTGACACACACACACACACACATACTTCAGTTTTCTGGCCTCACACACTGGCCTGCTGTCACGTAGCATCAGTTACTGTGGACATCTATGGCCCTGACACACACACACACACACACACACACACACACACACACACACATGCTATGTCCCAACTGCAGACTGAACACTAACACTATATTCCTCAAAACACACTACTACTGCTATGTACCATGTACTCAGCTTTACAGTAGGAAATGATGTTGCCATGGCAACAAGGAGCCAATCATAGCACCTGTTCGAACAGGAAAAATAAGACCACTGTTTTACCTCTGAGGGTCCCTCTGATTAAATATGTGCACTGATCATAATTATAAAGCAGGGGGCGCTAGAGGGTCTGTTTTTATTTTAACTTCATGGAGTGCGTCGGTTGTCTGGGTCCAGGCTGGTGACGTTGGGCCTGGACTGTAGTGGTTGCACGCAGTTAGAAAAAACACAAGACAATTCTAAGGACACTAGGAAAGATTTGGGAATATTCCTCTTGGGCTCCCCCTACAGTTGCAGAGTGTAAGTCACATTTACAGCACTGTCCTGAAGTCAAGGCGGTGGCTTCCTGCCTTCCTCTACAAGTTACGCAGTGCAGTTTCTGCAGTGCTGAGCCTGGAGTAGCACTGAAAGTGTCTCTATTAGAGTTCAGTGGAGCACCACAATGATTTGAAACTGTAAAGGTAAGGTAATAATACCACACAGCGTTGCTTTAATCATCAGCTCCTATTTCCAGATGGTGACAGGGATATTTGTTGGGATCATAATCTTCCAACCAGGTCCAGTCAGTGATCAACGTATTGACCATCCCCACCATTTTCTAGCGTTAAGCCGTGGTCACACTAGACTTTAGTTGGTGAAAGTGTATGAGTGAAATCTCATTGGTTTTAATGGGTTTCTCGCTGTAGACATCCGAGGAGGAGGGGGGCGGGGAATACATTTCGTAAGTGAAGTCCCACACTAAGTTTGGGTTTGGCGAATTTTCATTCTTGACCAACAGCACTGTTGTTATGGCTACAGTGAACTGAACAGGGGGTTTATACAGCAGTACTGTAGACCCCGAACGGACAGAATGGTAGTAGCATTGTAACCCGTAAACTGATTATAAATGAATGCACGTGTGATTTTCTCTTATTTCTTTACTGTTTATGACTGGCGTTAGCCATTTTTAGCCAACCACATCAAAAAGAAACGATTGTTTGCATATTCTGGCCACGCCCATATCTCAGAGTCTAGTGTCACCACGGCTTTAATTATGTCAAAGTACTCAGTACCTGTTCAAACTTAACCCAAGCTATTGGAGTGAGCTAAAGACTAGGCTCTTGTTTACATCCACCAGGTAGTAAGCAATGACCAAATATATCAAAAAACCAACAAATCTAAATACATTTTTTTTTTTTTTTGCGCCAAATGGCGGCTGTGGGATCTTACCCCATATCTGAGACACAGTGTAGATAAACAGAGGCTGCGATTTTCCTGTAAACAACAACAACATCTCTGAGATGCGCTATGACAGCGAGGACATGAGCAGAACTAGTGTTCTAGTGTGGTAAACAATTGGGACACAGCCACAGTTTTTGAACCCCACGTTCCAGCAGGGACTCGGGCCACACAGCTGCGCGTAAAAAAATCAGAGACACTGCGAGGGTGTGAGAGTGCGTGAGTTCATCAGGAGGTCGCTTTCCACCCCCCCTCGCCCCTCCCTCGTCCCTCCATCCTTCGCTCCGTCTTCTGAAGCTCAGAGAGGACCTCGGGCAGCGGCTCCAGCAGATCCTCCTCAGGCTGGTTCATTCGTTATGAAGCTGTGTGGATTTTCTGTTTTGCGTTTTTTTGATCTCGGATCTCGGAGCCTGGTCGTGAGATTTCGTATGTACACACACCATTACAAACGTATTTACATCTCTGTACATGTACTAAGATCACTCCGTCCGGAGGAGGAGGAGGAGGAGGAGGAGGAGGAGGAAATCCGATACGCACGATTGGCCGAGACTCTAAGGAGAAGCTTCCGGCTTTTTATGGCACTACAGCACGGGTCACACTGTTGAAAAAGATCCAGTAAACATTCCACAGGCTAACAAAGCTAAAAACAAGCCAGTCACGTCAAAGCTGTTTTTTTTTCCTTTTGTTGTTGTTGTTGTTGTTGTTGTTTTGTTTGTTTTGTTTAGTTCGTGGGAGTATATGAAACGGATGAGATTTGATCAACGTAATAAATAAGTGCATAAATAAATAGAAATATAAATAAATGTACAAATCTATCACACTTCTCCTGAAGAAGTCACGGGGAGGTTGTCCCGATGCTTCTTCTTTCTCTCTTTCTTTCTTTCTTTCTTTCTTTCTTTACTTCTATGTGTGTGTATGTGTTATGTATGTGTGTGTGTGTGGGTGTGTATGCATGTGTGAATCCAGACTGAATCCTGACGAACGGAGCTTCACAGGTAAATTTCCCGTTTGGGGGCGTGGCTGGAGGTGGGGCTGGTGGGCGGGAACTCGGAGGTGACGCTCAGAGGCACCTCCTCCAGAGGGGCGTGGTCACTGGGGGCGTGGTCACTGCTGGAGTAGGCACTGCGAGAGGGGGGAAGGCGGGGCCTGGGCTCGTCTCCGCCCAGCCGGGGCGCGCTCCCGTTGGCCAGCCGGCCCAGGCTCCCTCTCTCCTGGTAAGGCACGAAGGTGGAGAGCTTGGGCAGGTTGCGGCTCTTCCGGACGGGAGACGGCTGGCCGGGCATCCAGCAGGCGTCCGAGTGGCCCAGCTCGCTGCACTCCTGACTGCAGTTCCCCGTCATGGCCACGTCCGGCAGAGAGCGGATATCTGCCAGAGATAGAAAGAAAGAAAGAAGTTAAAACAAATTAAAATTTGAATGTTGTGTTCCAGAACTAATCGCTCAGCAGCAGCAGGACCTGGCTGCATGCAATCACATCCTCACAGCAGTGTTCCAACATCAACATTCAAGCCCTCACAGAAGAGCGGAAGCTGTAAATAGCCGTGTCCAGAAAAACGTGGGCAGAGAAATACAGGGAGAGAAAGTGGCGGTCATTTTTTGTTCCCGCTTTGCAGAGGCTCACCTGCACCAGACATGGGTAATTAACGGCCGCTTGCAGTGGTTGCTATGCACTGTGCCGCCGTTGCTATGCGAGCTGCAGTGGTTGCTATGCGCTGTGCTGTTGTTGTTATGTGGCGTGTGGTAGGATTTTTCCTTTTTATTGCGGACCACTTGGAGCTGCGTGGAGCCGGATGCGGAGATTGTGTTTGAAAATGTCGCTGTTGTGGTCTGGCAAGTGGTTGATAGACACTGATAGGGGAATTGGACGGTTGCTGTGCGGTTGCTATGAATACGGGCTGTGGGGGGAGGTGGGGGTTCAAGGTGTAAAGCCCTGGAGTGGAGAGATGAGGTGTGGTACAAGTCTCACACACACACACACATTAGGATACTATATGTGGCTCCAAATGGGGTCTAGCTCTGGTCCTAAAGGCAAATTCGATGTTACGGCTTATTGACTGGCACGTCTGAAATTAGTGTGGCCCTGATTGCTATCCATTTTCCGTCCCACTGTTTCTAATTAATTAAATAGGGCCAAGAACCAGTGACCTCATTCCGACAAGCGCCGCCACCAGCGAACACTGTATCTGCTCCATGGCAGCATCCGTCTACTACCTGCTCTCTGGAGCCGGAGCTGTGTTGGAGTGTGTTTAGTCACTCATCTGGATCCAGACTCGAGCTGGAAGTGGGCGGGGCCCAGGACAGATCTGAATACATTAAGCTCTGTTAAAAACTGTTACGTGAATATTAAATAAGAAGTAACCATGGCTAATGGTCTGGTTATGATAAACCATGTACTGCTCAAATCTGTGTGTGTGTGTGTGTGTGTGTGTAGCTTTCAGAAAAAAAAAAAATAATTTGCCGTTTTATTGGTAATTAAAGCTAAAAATATGGATTTTGATGCATAGTTGGCCATTGTTTGTTGAAGGCTTTTAAACACATTCGCACGTTGGGAAACTGTGCCTTGTACAAATACAGCTTTAAGTAAATCAATGAGCAGCAAACTAACAAAAGTAAAGGCAAAATGTAAAGGGAAACTGTGAGGTTGTGAGTGATTGGGTGGGTGTGTATAATTGTCTACAGGTGTGTGTGTGTGTGTGTGTGAGAGAGAGAGAGAGTGACTGGGTGAGTGTGTGACGTCCTGTGTTGGACTTGCTCTTGGTCCAGGTTGTGATCCTGCCTTTGCCTTCAATGAATGAATGAATGAATGAATTAATGAAGTTACAGGAGAAACTGGAAACAAGAAAAAAACAGAACATTGTCATTAATCTGTGTGCAGTAGACAATGCTATTAATCACCACTGATGTTTGTACATTCCTACTTCTTTTATGTATTCATTCATTCATTCATTCATTCATTCATTGTCTGTAAGTACTTATCCAGTTCAGGGACGTGGTGGGTCCGAAGCCTACCCAGAATCACTCTGCGCAAGGCAGTTTATTTATTTATTTATGTATGTATGTTTTTATTTATTTATTTATTTCAAAATTAGCAATGAACTGAAACTGGCAAATACTGATTATTCTGTTGAGAAAACACACAAATAAACAAACAAACAAAAACAATGCAGCACTATTTCATGCCTGTATTTGTTTCAGTTAATTCAGAATAATTTAACGGCATTCGGTTCCAGCTCTTCTCAACTCAGAGTGTGTCCTCAAACACCCCAAACACTCGTAAACAGACACACACACACACACACAGAACCCGGGAACATAAACAGCAAGTCTTCCCGAAGCATGGCATGCTCCTCAGCCCCACGTGTCGCCTCACACACACACACACACAAAAACACACTCTTTGAGCATCTTCCAGAGAGGACGACTGAAAGCGAGGGAGAAGATGCCGGAGCTCCACAGATGGCGGCCCCGAGGCCAGTGGGTGGGGGGGAGAGTGAGGGCCCTAGAGACCCACCTCCACTGGCCTTGAACATTCACGAGGCTTTAATGGAGTCGTTAAAAAACCGTAGGAACGATGGGGCAAAAAATAAATAAATAAACCGACAAACAAACAAACAAACCGCTGAATCGACCCTCCGCCGACAGCGTAAACATCCACTGAGGACCAGGCCCGAGGAGAGCAGCAGGAAATGGGCAGGTGGACACACTGAATACATCAAAGAAGGGCTGGGTGAAGGAGGGGGTGAGGAGGGATGCTTTACAAACACACACACACACACACACACACTCGGGATCCTGTGGAGTGGAGCCACACACAGACATCGGCAAGGTTTATAAACAAGTATTCAAATGCGAAGGCCACTGAGCACAGGGCTCAGGGTGTGAGTGAATGAGTGAGTGAATGAGTGAGTACAGGAATGACTGGATGAGAGACTAAATGTATATAATGAATAAATATTAGGTAAATAAGTCAATATCAGAAAGGAGTGAATGAGTGAGTGAATGAGTGAGTGAGTGAGTGAGTAACAGTGAGAGTGAATGTGTGAGTACAGGAATGACTGGATGAGAGACTAAATGTATATAGCAATGGACAAGGAAGTGAATAAGAGTAAAATATTAGGTAAATAAGTCAATATCAGAAAGGAGTGAGTGAGTGAGTACAGGAAGGAATGAATGAGTGAGTGTGTTACAGGCCAGTTGCATGAGGCACTCCTGCATCAAAATAAAAGAAAAAAAAAGTAGAGAAAAAAAAAACACATTAGCCTCCCGCCAGCAGGAATGTGTTGCCTGAGTGATTGCATTTGCTGGAAATAGTGTGTGTGAGAGTGTAGGTGTGAGTGTGTGTGTGTGGAAGCCGGACAGGGGTGTGAGTGAGTGTGAGAGTGTGTGTCAGAGATGGAATGTGTTGAAGGTGAAGGGGTTGGACGGATAAAGATGGAAATTGTGTTAGAGTCGAGCGACTGTGGGCGAGAGAGATAGAGACGTACTGGAGTTTGCGTGTTACTGATAGGATAAGCGTGTGAGGGACTGCTACTTTGTATGAGAGAGAAAGAGAGAGGGAGAGAGAGAGAGAGAGAGAGAGAGAGAGAGAGAGAGAGAGAGAGAGAAAGAGGAGCTGCCAGGGGCTGTAAGCAGTAGCTAATGGGATTGGGCGAGCGAGCAGGTGACTGAGCTTGAGGAGAAAAAAAAAAAAAAAAAAAGCTCCTCCACACTTTCTCTCCCAGAAAGCAACAACACAAAAGCCCCAAAGCCAGCTCTGCAAACACACTGCACATGGAGCACATCATCCCTCACTCCACAGGGAGGGAGGGAGGGAGGGAGAGGGAGAGAGAGAGAGAGAGAGAGAGAGAGAGAGAGAGAGAGAGAGAGAGAGAGAGACCCATAAGGTCAAACAATTTCACTTAAAAATGAATAATGAAAGACAATAAAAAGGAATCACAAAGAGAGAGAGAGAGAGAGAGAGAGAGAGAGAGAGATGTAGAGAGATATTCAAGGGGAGAAAACACTATCCATCCATTCTTCTTTCCATCCATCCGTCTGTCCGTTCGTGTCTGTAAATTGTCGGTAAGAACTGGTGAACTCAGCTCTAGTCAGGCCTGTGTAACATGTCAAAGCTCCTTGCACACACACACACACACACACATACACATACACAGACAAATACACACACAGGTTTACAGTGGGCTTGCGTCATGGAGCTCATGGGACGACTGGGCTTGTGTGTCTGTGTGTGTGTGTGTGTGTGTGTGTGTGTGACAGGTTTCTTCTCTGTCTGATCCTCTGCCCAGGGGCACAGGGGGGGAAGCAGCTCTTCCTGCGATTTCACAGGGCACCCCTCCGTTTGATACCACATGCTCTCTTTCTGTCTGTCTCCTCTCTCTCTCTCTCTCTCTCTCTCTCTCTCTCTCTCTCTCTCTCTCTCTCTCTCTCCCCCTCTCTCTCTCTCTCTCTCTCTCCACCTGCCGAGACTGAGCGCACCACTGTGCTCTAATCAGCTGGAAATTGCCGCCTGGTTTGTGGAGCATCACGACGAAATCTGTCCCCAGTCTACAGCAGCTCCCACTGCAGAATGCAAAAGGAAAACTGTAACCGCCTACTGTAGCTAAAACACATAATAAATAAATGATCACAGAAAAAAAAAAAGAATGATCAGACACCCCACAGTAGGTGCTAAAGACAATGACGAATGTGTTTAGATAATGATACGGGGGGTGGGTGGGGGGTGAAGCATCTTGTAGAAGAAGAATGACACAAGCTGTTTCTGTTTTTTTTTTTTTTTTTTTTCCTCCCCATAGTGGCTGTGCCATGCTGGGGTTGTTATCACATGGAGGAGCCGCAGTCTAACAAGCTGACACCTCCGAGTACATCATGTTCCTCGGCAGAGCCAAAGTGAAAGACAAAGGAAGACAAGAGCAGTCGGCAGGGTGAAGGTAACCCGAATAAGATGAATCGTCTGCAGGATTTATCACTTAATGACGGAGGCATGCCTCCAGATGATGGTAGGGTTCACAGGCTCACAGTATCACACACACTTTGCAAAGAGGCAGGTGATTCCTCCACGGGGAACCTAAACAACACCAGCCCAAGTCTCGCCAAGTGGTAGGTAGAGGTGAAGTAGCGGAAGGTTGCTGGTGCAAATCCCAGAAGATGCTGCTTGCCGGTTACAATTCCAAAAAAGGCAGACAATGCCAAACCTTCCTTCCCAAGCTGGTCTTGTAATTCCGTGTCTGATTCCAAATGGGATTAGCTTGTCTGTCCTGGAGGCTACAAGGGGTTACAGGTCTGCACGTTGCAGACGACACCACAGTGATGGTTTTGAGGAAAGCAGCAGGGCATAGGTGGAGATTTGATGCTGAGCATCTTGAAGAGGACTCTGATTCCCAAAATGCCCCAGGCAAGCTGCGACTACAAGCCCCTTAAACTTTTGGTTTTGACCAAGAAAAGGAAGTCTAGAAAATTACATTGCAGGAAGGGACCTGACCTAAAATAAGATACTGAACGGTCATGTTTGTCAAGTAGGCAAGGGGTCGACTGTGCTTCTTAACCACACCACATTCCCAAACTTTGGGAAGATGAGGGGAAGGAAGTGACGAGAATAATACCCTCGGGCAAGGTACTTAACCTCCCCCATCGCTGCTGACAGTCAGGCAGCAAAATGGCACATGTCCCTTGCAGGATCAATAAAACACAAAAGACGATCTGTTATAAAAGTGGAGCATAAACGTGGAGGAAGAAAAGCAAAACAACAGAGGGTCCTCAGAGACACTAGCTGCAGAGACGAAAAAGAAGACAACAAGCTGAATTTCCTTCCACTGATCACGCCTGATCTCCTCTGCATCAGACGTCTGTATCAGATCTCTGCTGCATCATCCTCACCGGCTTTTGTGGAGCAAACCTCAGCCTCTGAATTTTTCACTCTGAAAGAGCGAGAAGCTGTGAAAGATTTCGGGCGCACGCTTGATTCATAATTGAGCGCTCACCCGCTGCATTTTCTGTGAGACGAAGAGCACGGGGGCCCTTAGCCCAACGTCAGAGCCCCTAATCCATCTCCTTCAGCCCCTTCTGAGCGCTGACAAGCCTTTCAGAAATGAAGGAGAGGAGGTCAGCAAACGGCCGCTTCCGGGAGGCCTCCAGATCCTCCACGAGACGATTGAAACAACAGGAGGATGGACGAGCCGGTGAAGGAGGGCAGGGCTGAGCGACACTGCCTAAGACTTTATTACAGAACAATTTCTTCTTCTTCTTCTACTTCTTTTTTCTTGTTCTATTTTTTCCTATTTTTTCCATTTACTAGTTTTCTTCAACATCTTCTTTGTTCTCCTTTTTCTCCATTCCTTCTGCTTCTTTTTCTTCTACTTTTCCTTCTCCTCAAATCCATGGCCTCATTTTCTTTGCAGCCCTGTGAAGGACTGGCGCCCCCTCCAGGGTGTATTCCTGCTTTGCACTTGTTTTGTGCATGTAGTGAGGGAATGGCAAGACTTCTTATACCTTTCTGTCTAAATAAGACATTGCCACCTTCTTTAACTGAAAACTTGTTTCTATAATTACCCAAGCCTAGAAGGTCAGCCAGGTGGGTGGCATGGAACAACGCCAGGGTTCCCATGTGTCCACTGTCTCCCTGAAGGGTCATTAGCAGTACCGAGCACATCCACAAACATTCGTGGGATCACCTGTCCAAGAAAAATCCTATGATTCCATGCAAAATGTTGCGTGACAAATTGCTGCACATTAATACGGTGTGTAGCCCGCACTCACTATAATCCCCCAACAATCAGCCGATTATCTTGGTGCTGCCAGGTCTTCCTGATAGCCTGTGACACCACGGCTAGGGATCGTTTTCCTCTTGGCCGCGGAGAGCCAGAGTTTGGCGAGTGGGGGCGGCAGGGTGTCGGCCTTTATTATGGAGATTGCTGGCGGTTTTCGGGGTCATCTCTGGCCTCTGCACGACATATTTTGGCACCGTCCGCTTGTTATTGGACTGTAGGGGAACAATTAAGAGTTGGCACAAGAGCGGATGGCTATATCATCAGAGTATATTAGAGAACAGAGGAGTGAAGTGGAGATGGCTGTGTTTTCTAGCAGGGGAAAGTGGCGGAGCAGAAGGGCACATTTATTTTTTTATTTTTCTCTGTGTTTATGTGTGTGTGTGTGTGTGTGTGTGTGTGTGTATCCGGCTGCAGCTTGAATCGAGCTGCCATGGGCTGGACTGCAGAGAGAGAGAGAGGGAGAGAGAGGGAGAGACACTGAGAGGCCAAGGCAGCCTTGCTCCTCTGAGCCTCTCTGAAAAATAAGAGAAGTGCATGTCAGCCCCCAGTCCCTGAAGTGCGAGCCATCATGGCAGGCCACTGCAGTGGTTAGAAAGTGTTTGGATGGCTGGCTGGCTGTGTCCCCCTCTGCTTCTGTTGTGATGGAGGGCCGTGCCCTGGGGTCTCTTCGTACCCGGCCCAACTGGGGCGGAAGCATATCAGGCCCTGAGCTAGTAGGATCCCCAAAGTGCCCACCCAGTCACCTGCTCGAGATGCGGACCTGGACGGTCTGATGTAATCACGGTCATGACAAGAGTCTGATCTACAATGGTATACTTGATTAGAGGTGGTGACCTGCAGCTTTTTCTGGGCAAGCAGCCGCTATTCGCACTCAAGACACCTTTGTTGCTTTGCTTAGCCATGGCTCAGAAGCGGGTTTGGGACCAGAGGTTCTCTGGGTTGATCCCCAGGACTTGCCAAAAAAAAATAAAAAAGAGGTAAGAAGAGTGAAGAAGTAATGCTTTATCCTCCCTCAACATCCAAGGCAGATGTGCATGGTGCTCCAAGGTGTTATGGCTGGTTGACCAGAGCTACATGTTTGTGACTGTGTAGGTTCACTGGTTAAAAAAGAGACTCAGTTTCACCAAGTCTTCCACCTCCTACATATTCAAAACCTCATAGACGTCACTCACTCACTCACTCATGTTTAGCAGGCTGGCTATTCTCCTCACGGGGGTGTTGTTGTCCCTTCTGGTGCTTTATAAGAGTAGTGCTTAGCTTCAGAGACAGTGAATTCTCTTTTAACTGTGCAGTTATTGTAACATAAATTGTCCGTTTTATAAAATAAACCTAACAGACAATGGAAACTGAACTCAGGTGTCATCTCTAGGTGAAGCTGGCAGCCTCAGTGGCGGCCCACTGTTCAGCACCGGTGCCTTTATCTTGCCTCTGATTGTCTAATTGCCTTATTCTGCCTTGTCTCGCTGTAAGAATACCTGCTGCGGCCGTGGGACACCCGGCACAGCAGAGCGGCGGCCCCTCCGGAGCCCCCGGCTCATAGCTAAAAGCTGATGGAGACATTATTCTACTCTTCTCATTACAGAGTCATGCGCTTTCCAGCCAAGCTCACCCACCAGCTCCTCACACTGCAGCCAAACAAGCCGTTCTGCCAGCCTTTGCCAGGCCTCGCCCCCACAGGCCTCTACACACCACATAACACTCACCGGAAATCTGTGAGAAGCAGATCTCTGACCTCAATACTGCCTTAAACACAGGGGTATTCTGCTAACAGTCAGTGGGAGCACCTTGGGAGCGGAGATAGGGCCTTAATGAACTCATTTACTGGACAAATTAAAAATGTGAAACGTGAAGGGTATTAATCAGTAGTTTGTCCTCCATCTGCTTCAGTAAATCCTCCTACTCTTCTGGGGCCACTTTAGACCAGAGGCTGAAACATTGCGGTGAGGATTTGATGGCATTCAGCCAGTGAGGCCAGGCGTTGATGATGGACTATTTGTTCTGGATCACAAACGCCAATAAAACTCATCCCTAAGGTACTGAATGACGCTACATCACCAGATGAATATTTCACAGCTCTATAGCCCAATGTCGGGGTGTTTATGCAATACTAGGCAACGCTTAGCACTGAGCATATTGACCATAGACTCATGTGCAGCTGCTTCATAACATCAAATTCACACTAGTTACATGCTCTTCTGTGAAGGTTATATAAGCTGCACTGAAACTGGAGCAATGGCAGGGAGCACAATAGAGACCAATTTAATGTGACTGTGGTGTACTTATAGCAACACACACCAACACACACACACACACACACACACACACACTACTGTATTGAAATTCCCCGAAAGCTGATGCAAATCCTTGGCTCATGTTTAAATATATATATATAAACAGCTCTATACAAATATAATTGTTCCCACTTCACCACTGTTTAGAATTTAAATAATGTATGAAAATGAAATAAACATGAAGAATCTATTATTGAAATCACACAAAGGATGTCGTGCCCAAAGCCTGTGCCCTGAAAAAAAAATGTAGACAATGTGTTTGTGGGTCACAGTCCTCAGTCTACAAACCCAGCTCCAGAAAATCAGGACCAGACGCAAACTGCAAATTAAACAGAAGGCAGTGTAATGTCAAATGCTTCCACTGAAACAAATAAAATATGAGTGTGTGAGTGTCTGAGTGACTGGGTGAGTGTGTGAGTGACTGGGTGAGTGTGACTGTGTGAGTGATTGTGTGAGTGTGTGAGTAATTAAGTGAATGTGAGTGTGTGAGTGACTAAGTGAATCTGAGTGTGTGAGTGACTGGGTGATTGTGAATGTGTGAGTGACTGTGTGAGTGTGAATGTGTGAGTGACTGTGTGAATGTGAGTGTGTGAGTGACTGGGTGAATGTGAATGTGTGAGTGACTGGGAGAGTGTGAGTGTTTGAGTGACTGGGTGAGTGTGTGTGAGTGACTGGGTGAGTGTGAGTGTGAGTGACTGGGTGAGTGTGTCTGAGTGACTGTGTGAATGTGAGTGTGTGAGTGACTGGGTGAGTGTGTGAGTGACTGTGTGAATGTGAATGTGTGAGTGGCTGGGTGAGTGTGAGTGTGTGAGTGACTGGGTGAGTGTGTGTGAGTGACTGGGTGATTGTGAGTGTGAGTGCCTAGGTGAGTGTGTCTGAGTGAATGTGAATGTGTGAGTGACTGGGTGAATGTGAATGTGTGAGTGACTGGGTGAGTGTGAGTGTGTGAGTGACTGGGTGAGTGTGTGTGAGTGACTGGGTGAGTGTGAGTGTGAGTGACTGGGTGAGTGTGACTGAGTGACTGTGAATGTGAGTGTGTGAGTGACTGGGTGAATTTGAATGTGTGAGAGACTGGGTGACTGTGTGTGAGTGACTGGGTGAGTGTGTGTGAGTGACTGGGTGAGTGTGTGTGAGTGACTGGGTGTGTGTGTGTGAGTGACTGTGTGAATATATGTGTGTGTGAGTGACTGGGTGAGTGTGAATATGTGAGTGACTGGGTGAGTGTGAATATGTGAGTGACTGTGTGAATGTGAGTGTGTGAGTGACTGGGTGAATGTGAGTGTGTGAGTGACTGTGTGAGTGTATGGTGCTTTGTTTAGGGTGTGTTCCTGCCTCGTACCCATTGATTCCTGCTAGGTTCAATACCTACAGAGCCCCCGATCAGGATGAAGTAGTTATGGGAGATGAATGAATGAATTAGAACACGTCACGTATGACTCTCTCCTGTCTGTTTCTACTGTGCCATGTTTTATGGAGCTGGGGTTTGTAGGTGGAGGTCATGTTGCTCTGTGTGGATGATGTAACATGTGGTAAGTGTGTGTGTGTTATTGGGAGGACACAGAGGGGTACTGAGTGTGCACTATTGCTGTGTGACAGGGTGAGGATATAATCAGTGTCACTGACTTGTCGGCTGAGCGCTGTAAAAAAAAAGATAATCATCAGATTTTTATCAGCGGAGAGCTGTGGAGAACAGAGCTCCTGCTGCTCCCCCGTCCAGAAACATCCGCTCCCCCTTTGTCTTTAACACCACCTTCTTAACGACAGCATCGAGCCCGAGTGTGTGTGTGTGTGTGTGTGTGTGTGAGAGAGAGAGAGAGAGAGAGAGAGAGAGAGAGAGAGAGAGACAGAAATAGAGGGAGAGAGAGAGAGAGAGAGAGAGAGAGAGAGGGAGAAATAGAGAGAGAGAGAGGGGGGGGGAGAGACAGACAGACAGAAATAGAGAGAGAGAGAGAGAGAGACAGAAATAGAGAGAGAGAGAGACAGAGAGAGAGAGAGGGAGAAAGGGAGTGAGAGGCAGAGAAAGAGGGCAATAGAGAGAAGGAAGAGGGAAAAAAAGAGAGGATTATTTACTAGAGCTCTATTAGCCGTGGTTGTGCTCTCCGCCCTCATCCCTCAAAAACAAATAAAAGCAATCCCTGGTTGAACCATCATCCTTAACATCAGAGTGTGTCCCTGGACGGACATTTTAATTCCAGCACTGTCCGGCCAGCTCTGCATTAGAGCGAGAGAGCGGGAGAGAGAAAGAGGGGAAGAGAAAAAAAAAAGGGAAAACAAACAGCAGCAGAATGAAGGCCATGATTCTGCTGCAGGCTTTAGTGCCAGATTAGCTCTCTCTCTCTCTCTCTCTCTCTCTCTCTCTCTCTCTCTCTCTCTCTCTCTCTCTCTCTCTCCCGGCCCAGCGGCTGTTATTTGTGTGGTGGATTGCCCTCATCATGGTGGAGTCATGTTGGTGCGGTTTTTAAACACTGTGTCCACTTTCTGTCCACTCTACTGGACAGCGCCACATAAAGTGAGGGACATCTGGTAATGGGCTATAGCAGAGATTGTATTGTTGTCATTGTTCATACACACACACACACAGAGCTTTAACTGGATGCCACTCCATGACACTAACGTTGGGAATGTATTATAAACATAAAATAAAGCCGTGTTATTGAATTAGTACTGAATAAGGAAGTGTCAGAGTCTGAAAGTCCCCCGCCCCCCTCTCCCCTCTGTGTGAAAGCCTCTGCTGTAGAGGGAGTGTGAAATTTTACATTCTACAAACTCTTGTGTCTCCAAAGTGGTTCAGTGTAAATATGAGCTCTGTCGGAAGTAACACGATAACAGATTTATTATTTTACTTTTTTCTAAATAATAATTTGACCAATTTAGCCACAGCTTCCTCCCATAATTTATTAAATTTACAGAGTCTAGTGATGACATAGTGCTTTTCTCTGGTCTGTTTGTCATTAATATCACACTACACATTTATTCATTCATTCATTCATTGTCTGAAAATGCTTATCCAGTTCAGGGTCGCGGTGGGTCCGGAGCCTACCCGGAATCACTGGGCGCAAGGCGGGAACACACCCTGGAGGGGGCACCAGTCCTTCACAGGACGCTTTTGAGTCTCCAATACATCTACCAACGTGTGTTTTTGGAGCGTGTGAAGAAACCGGAGCACCCGGAGGAAACCCACACAGAAACAGAGAGAACACACCGCACTCCTCACAGACGGTCACCCGGAGAAAACCCACTCAGACACAGGGAGAACACACCACACTCCTCACAGACAGTCACCCGGAGGAAACCCACGCAGACACAGGGAGAACACACCACACTCCTCACAGACAGTCACCCGGAGGAAACCCACGCAGACACAGGGAGAACACATCACACTCCTCACAGACAGTCACCCGGAGGAAACCCACACAGACACAGAGAGAACACACCACACACCTCACAAACAGTCACCCGGAGGAAACCCACGCAGACACAGGGAGAACACACCACACTCCTCACAGACAGTCACCCGGAGGAAACCCACGCAGACACAGGGAGAACACACCACACTCCTCACAAACAGTCACCCGGAGGAAACCCACGCAGACACAGGGAGAACACACCACACTCCTCACAGACAGTCACCCGGAGGAAACCCACGCAGACACAGGGAGAACACACCACACTCCTCACAGACAGTCACCCGGAGGAAACCCACACAGACACAGAGAGAACACACCACACACCTCACAAACAGTCACCCGGAGGAAACCCACGCAGACACAGGGAGAACACACCACACTCCTCACAGACAGTCACCTGGAGGAAACCCACGCAGACACAGAGAGAACACACCACACTCCTCACAGACAGCCACCCGGAGCGGGACTCGAACCCACAACTTTCAGGACCCTGGAGCTGTGACAGAGACACCACCGTGCCGCCCTTACACTACATTGGTAATTGATAGACAACGTTAATATATAATTCCATTGTGTTGATCTTACATTGAAAGTTTAATTTTACATTTAAATATCAGATATAAAAAGCTCCAGACTTGGAGAAAAACATTGTGTGATTAATTTCAGCAAATTGTGAGATTTATTAGGGATTTTTGTTGTCGTTGTCGTTGTTGTGTATTTGAAAATGGACCAATCCAAACGGAAGCCAATGTGGGTAAACTGTAAATGAACCTAGAACGTGATAAAATATTCGGTTCCAATGTGATGTACGCTGACACCGATGCGCCTCGTCTATTTCTCGCCCCTGACTCTGCCCCCTCTCACAACCATGGTCCGCGAGGAAAGGACTGGACCAAGGCTGGAAAAATCTGAACCTCTCCTGGGCTTCTTCTTCTTCTCGGAGGTTTGTGGGGGTTAGAGCTGGGAGCTCGGGACAGTCTGGCTCAAGCCCCCGCAATCAATTCTACTAACAGGCAGGGACTCTGACAAGGCCCAGCGCCATCTGTCTGTGCCGAGCCATGCCCCGCATCGCCACGGCAACGCTGGCACCGGGCACCCGCCCAAACTGGCACCCACAAGACAAACAAGCCCCCTCAGACTCACACTCTGTTCCTCAGTCTGTCTCTCTCTTTCTCTTTCTCTCATTCTTTCTGTCTTTCTTTCTTTCTTTCTTTCTTTCTTCAGCCGTCCAGACGCTAACGAAAGAACGGCTTTCTGCCGTGTCTCGTCCAGTTACAAACATCTCATCGTCCCGTGTTGTTTCTTTAGGGTGTGTTTACCGCGCTGTGTGTTTGTTTGTGTGTGATATTTCTATTTGATATTTTGTGATGTGGATGATGTGCTGCTATTTGTGTTGTGTGTATAACGTGCTGCTATCACGAGTGTTTATGTGCGTGGACTATGTCACACATTATAGAGGAATGAGCACAAAGAACTGACCAGAAATAATGATGTATAACAGAACAAAGGCAGTGATGATGGTGATGATAAAGAATGGAACCGAATTAGAATTAGAACTGAAACGTTGGCTCTGTGTGTGTGTGTGTGTGTGTGTGTGTGTGGTGGAGGGGTGGGGTGTGGTAGAATGGAATAAAAGACAGTGACATGAAAGTTCAAAGGACCTGTTTCACCATTAGAGCTTCATACATCAACCAGAACATCAGAGAGCATCACTGAACTTCCTCATCATTATGCAAATGCCATTTTATTCTATTTTATCCCTCTCTTTCACTCTCTCTCTCTCTCTCTCTTTGTCTCTCGTCCATATGTGATGCGGCTCCTTCGCTGGATTCAAAGGGAAAGCCCTGTTCTGGGCAGTCAGTCCACATGTAAATACCTCCATCTGGGACCTCAGTCTCCCCCCTTTCTCTTTTCTGAAGCAGATTTGGGGGGCTACTGTGTGCCAGGAGACTGAGCCACTGACCTGGAGAAGCTGCCCACCGAGGGCCTGCTGCCCCCCACAGCAGCCTCCCACACGGCTCCGCAGCAAAGCGGCAGGGTGGTCTCCACCCTGGGCTTTAAGCTGTAAGCACACGGCCGGTGAACGTGGGGTCAGGACGAGGGGCTTCTCAGGTGTGTGGAGCTCTGTTCCGAGGCTCTGTTGGAGCTGGATTAGCTTCACCCCCCTCAGAGTTAAGGACTCACTGATGAGACGGACGGTGGGTGTTTTAATCCGGTCTGAATCTGTACTGTGAACGTTTCACACTCTAGAGTCATTTCAGCGCAGCGGGAAGGAGGAGCGGTCTGTCTGTAATAACTGTGGCACTATTAAAATCAGACAGTAGTTTGAATTTAATCCAGTGAATTTTTACAGTCTACTAATAATAACTGTGAAATTACTACAGAATATATATATAGGTTTTTTTTTACTTTATACTTATCTATTTATTTATGTCTAGGGGCAGCAGGAAGGTGTCGCAGTCACACAGCTCCAGGGACCTGAAGGTTGAGGGTTCAATTCCCGCTCCGGGTGACTGTCTGTAAGGAGTGTGGTGTGTTCTCCCTGTGTCTGCGTGGGTTTCCTCTGGGTGACTGTCTGTAAGGAGTGTGGTGTGTTCTCCCTGTGTCTGTGTGGGTTTCCTCCGGGTGACTGTCTGTGAGGAGTGTGGTGTGTTCTCCCTGTGTCTGCGTGGGTTTCCTCTGGGTGACTGTCTGTGAGGAGTGTGTTGTGTTCTCCCTGTGTCTGCGTGGGTTTCCTCCGGGTGACTGTCTGTGAGGAGTGTGGTGTGTTCTCCCTGTGTCTGCGTGGGTTTCCTCCGGGTGACTGTCTGTGAGGAGTGTGGTGTGTTCTCCCTGTGTCTGCGTGGGTTTCCTCCGGGTGACTGTCTGTGAGGAGTGTGTTGTGTTCTCCCTGTGTCTGCGTGGGTTTCCTCCGGGTGACTGTCTGTGAGGAGTGTGTTGTGTTCTCCCTGTGTCTGCGTGGGTTTCCTCCGGGTGCTCTGGTTTCCTCTCACAGTCCAAAAAAAAAAAAAAAAAAACGTTGGTAGGTGGATTGGAGACACAAAAAGTGTCTGTAGGTGTGTGAATGTGTGTGTGTGTGTGTGTTGCCCTGTGAAGGACTGGCGCCCCCTCCAGGGTGTATTCCTGCCTTGCACCCAATGATTCCAGGTAGGCTCTGGACCCACCGTGACCCTGAACTGGACAAGGGTTACAAATAATGAATGAATGGATGAATTTATATCTAGCATGAATCTGCAGAGTGTGGTACTCTTTTACAGTATTTTACTGTATATTTTACAGTATTATAATAATAATAATAATAACTCTCTTACTACTTTATTCCAGTATGAATCTGCAGGGTGTAGTTTTAAAAGTCTGGAACGACTTCGGTCCACTGTGTATCTATTAATATATTGTCGTTTTCACAGTCTCATAATAATAGATAATCACTGTAATTTAGTATGAATTATAGCACGTAGTATTTACAATCACAGATAAATGTGTGAAGTGATTTAATCCAGTATGAATCCACAATGTGATCAGCTTTTAAAGTCCGTGGAATACTTTTAATCCAGGGTGAATCTGGCAGTATCCGCGTGGAAAGATGGGATTTTCATTCAGTAAAGTAAGTGTGTGTAGATTTCACAGTCTGAAAGCAGTGTATTTGATTCTAATCCATTATGATTCTTCAGTGTGTGTGGTGTTATTCATATGTTAAATCGTTTTAATCCAGTGTGGATCTGCAGTAGGTGTAGTGCTTACGGCCTGTCAGTGCTAACTGGAGTAACTGTAATCCAGTGTGTATCTAGAGTGTGTGTGTGTGTGTGGTGTTGACAGTCTGACAGTGGTGTGACTGTAATCCGGTATGAAACACTGCATTTACATATGTTTACCTTCCACTACGTCCCTGTGGGTAATTACTTCCATTCATCACCAGGAATCACCAAAATAGAGCCTTGCTGGACACACCTGGACACATCTGGACATGCGTGAGACGAGGGAGACGGACAGGGCCCAGAGAACAGAAGAGGATTGATTGGTGTTTGATGCAGCGGAGCTTTTGTGCGACTGCAACGTTCAATAAAAAAAAAAAAAAAAAAAAAAACACACGTCCTCCAGCTTCCATAAATCTCCACCAGCAGCAGCGGCTCTAATCACTGTCAGCAGCCTCTCATAAGAACGAAGTGACTCATCAGAGAAGAGAGTGAGAGTGAATGAGAGAGAGAGAGAGAGAGAGAGAGAGAGAGAGTTGGAAGCCATAATACAGCCAAAGTGAACATTTTTCATGCAAGTCATTGTTCTCTTGCTGTCACTCAGATGGCGGACAGAACGGGGTTCTGTACACCTGGCCCACCCAATCAAACGAGCCCAATTAAGAGAGATTACAAAGCTCAACCTGTTCAAACCGGTCCGCATGCCAACAGAGCAGCATCCCGAAAATTAATTCCACTCCCTCAAATCTGGCTGCATTCATATTCATGAGGAAAATGGAACAAACGCGGTGAAAATCATCTGCGCTTTTTTGGTGTCCTTTTTCATAACAGTTAAAAGGCTCTGGAGAGACTGTGTGTGATAAGCTTTTACTGGACTCTGACCCAAATGATAATGCACTGGTCAAACCAGGTCAGGGTGACTGACCCTATCAAACAGCTCATCGGCCACACGTTCAGACTCAGATCTGCTCCACAGATGTAGGCAAACACATCTACACCAGTCAAAATAGTGGCTCTGGAGCATTGTGGGAGAAACTGTGTTTCCTATCACTGCCTAAAAGAAACTCCAGATGACATAGAGGCGCAGCAGAGGTCTCTGTCACAGCTCCAGGGACCTGCCACCCGCTCAGGGTGACTGTCTGTGAGGAGTGTGGTGTGTTCTCTCTGTGTCTGCGTGGGTTTCCTCCGGGTGACTGTCTGTGAGGAGTGTGGTGTGTTCTCTCTGTGTCTATGTGGGTTTCCTCCGGGTGACTGTCTGTGAGGAGTGTGGTGTGTTCTCTCTGTGTCTGTGTGGGTTTCCTCCGGGTGACTGTCTGTGAGGAGTGTGGTGTGTTCTCTCTGTGTCTGTGTGGGTTTCCTCCGGGTGACTGTCTGTGAGGAGTGTGGTGTGTTCTCCCTGTGTCTGTGTGGGTTTCCTCCGGGTGACTGTCTGTGAGGAGTGTGGTGTGTTCTCTCTGTGTCTGCGTGGGTTTCCTCCGGGTGACTGTCTGTGAGGAGTGTGGTGTGTTCTCCCTGTGTCTGTGTGGGTTTTCTTCCGGGTGACTGTCTGTGAGGAGTGTGGTGTGTTCTCCCTGTGTCTGTGTGGGTTTCCTCCGGGTGACTGTCTGTGAGGAGTGTGGTGTGTTCTCCCTGTGTCTGTGTGGGTTTCCTCCAGGTGACTGTCTGTGAGGAGTGTGGTGTGTTCTCCCTGTGTCTGTGTGGGTTTCCTCCGGGTGACTGTCTGTGAGGAGTGTGGTGTGTTCTCCCTGTGTCTGTGTGGGTTTCCTCCGGGTGACTGTCTGTGAGGAGTGTGGTGTGTTCTCTCTGTGTCTGTGTGGGTTTCCTCCCGGTGACTGTCTGTGAGGAGTGTGGTGTGTTCTCCCTGTGTCTGTGTGGGTTTCCTCCGGGTGACTGTCTGTGAGGAGTGTGGTGTGTTCTCCCTGTGTCTGCATGGGTCTCCTCCGGGTGACTGTCTGTGAGGAGTGTGGTGTGTTCTCTCTGTGTCTGCGTGGGTTTCCTCCAGGTGACTGTCTATGAAGAGTGTGGTGTGTTCTCTCTGTGTCTGCGTTGGTTTCCTCCGGGTGACTGTCTGTGAGGAGTGTGGTGTGTTCTCCCTGTGTCTGCGTGGGTCTCCTCCGGGTGACTGTCTGTGAGGAGTGTGGTGTGTTCTCCCTGTGTCTGCGTGGGTCTCCTCCGGGTGACTGTCTGTGAGGAGTGTGGTGTGTTCTCCCTGTGTCTGTGTGGGTTTCCTCTGGGTGCTCCGGTTTCCTCCCACGCTCCAAAAACACACGTTGGTAGGTGGATTGGTGACTCAAAAGTGTCCATAGGTGTGAGTGTGTGAGTGTATTTGTGTGTTTGTGTGTTGTCCTGTGAAGGACTGGCGCCCCCTCCAGGGTATGTTTCCCCCTTGCACACAGTGGTTCTGGGTAGGCTTCAGACCCATGGCAACCCTGAACTGGATAATGGTTACAGGCAATGAATGAATGAACACATGAAATTAAATGGACCAAACAAAAGAAAGAAACATTTGCATGTTATTTTCTTTGAAAACTAGAAATAAAGCATTGTTTTTTTGTTTTTTTTTTACACTGCCCCTAAACCCTATATATATATATATGGTTTATATATGTGGTATATATGGTATATATAACATGCTGTTGTAACACATTATACTATACACAAGCCCCAGCATTGAGACATCAGGCTCCTGAACAACAGAAGCCACTGCTTCCTGTGGTCACTGAAGGGTTAAAGTGATTGTGTTTGCCTTCTCACTGACCTTATCTGGTTAAACAAAGCTAATCACGGGAGGAGAGCGTTGACTTGATGCTGCTGGTGTGTGACATTCACCAAATGTTGATTTTTATCATTGTCTAATCAAAAGCACACTCCGATAAACGCCGCCACGGAGTCGTTTCAGACGCAGTAATGATTGGACGGTGTGTTCCACCAACAATGGAATCAGATACAACAGCTAATTAACATTGAACTAATAATTGCACTGCGCTGAGGTGTTTGTAATGGTCTGTGTATCATCATCACAAGCACGCGACTGGATTACAACACTCTTCTGTAATCGTCAGGGGGTTCATTGTGTTATGTTCAAACGAAGGGGTTTAACAGCTGCTGCCAAAGGGTATCATTCATTTACAAAGGTCTAGCTTTGGACGGTTAGCGGACCACACGCCGTCAGTTTCAATCAAATGTCACAGATGTATTGTGTTTTCCTTTATGCTGAGGCTCTATAGGATTTGAGCTTCAGCACATAGTCAACATACAGCACTATATATATATATCCTCACAGTCCAAAGACAAACACGTCAAGGTCCTTTTTATTTCTCATTCTAATTCATTAGATTGGGTTCTTTACTAAAAGACATTTTGGAGCATTTCTATTGGTCCATCATTCAGTTTTAACACAAGATACATGGTTGTTTCTTTGTTTTTTCTATGTTCCATTGAGTATATGCCCCTGAATACCCTCCACCACCACCACCGCAACCCCATGTGGGTCAGTGGGTCTATGTCACACCCAGGCCACTAGGTGTCAGTGTAACTGCCGTGTCATGACGTGATGAAGAATCCCTGGAGAACGATGTGTTCTATACCAGACGTCAGAGTTTTGTGGCCGGTGATCACAGGGTTAATTTTCAGTGGCTGATATAAACACAGTGCTCTGTTTTATCAGAGGGTCGCTAAATCATGGTTTACGAACAATCGCACTCAAAGCTCAGGCAGTGTCTTAAAGCAGGGTCTCCCACCTGTAGACCACCTGCACGAGTGCTTTATTCTGCACCTGAGGCAGCTCATTAACTAACGTTTGAGTCCTTCAGGAGCCTATTGAGAGATGTGTGTGTGTGCGTGGGTATGTATGTGTGTATGTAGCAAACAACACAGCAAGCACAGGCGCCTGAAGCAGCGGAGACCAGAGTTTACACTGAGGCTGGGTAATTTAAATATTCGGAATATTAGTGCTATTAATAATACCTGATACAACTGATATTAATTAATTAATTCATATATTATTATGATTATCCAAACATATCATGTAACACAAGATGGCACTCTGAAGCAGCTAAGCACCATGCCCAATGCCAAGTGCTGGTGCAAGGGGTAAAGAGCCCCACTGGGGGTTGTGGAACAGTGTTCTGCGGTGTGAACTAGATTGCACACAGTTCCGATATGGCTACGAAAGAACAGAGACTGCCCTCTGTCCAATACGTCTGGGATGGACAGGGGTGGGGTTAGCGATCCCTAATCGTCCAACATCAGCGCCCGACCTCAGTGGTGTTATTCAATCAAATCCCTGGCACAATCTTCCAACATGGGGGCAGTTTCCAGAAGGTGCTACCATAATATTCCTGTCTGCTAGCTCCTCTATGGGATTTGCAATGCTAATGTTAAGCTAAATACCCAAGGTGTCGATATCCAAGGTTTCACTTCGGTTATCGACATCAGAAACGTCCAGCATCGTGCCGCCTTTAGTCGTGACTGTTTACACGGAGGTGATAAAGTCGTCCGATGGCCTGAGCGCAGTGTAAACAGGGGGCAAAGGCACAGGCTTGAGAGGGGGGAGCAGGGCAGAGCTGAACAGAGAGGAAGATGAAAACCAGAGCTAATGCTTTGCGCGCCAAACAGAGACCTGGAGAAATCAATAGCGACAGATCATGTTACATGAGAATCAAATAGAGTAGCAGTGATATCAGGAAACCTGCTTTAGTCTCGGAGAGAGAGAGAGAGAGAGAGAGAGAGAGAGAGAGAGAGAGAGAGAGAGAGAGAGAGAGAGAGAGAGAGAGTAGACAAAGACTGAGGCAAATAGAGAGTGAGAGGGAAGAGAGAAAGAGGGAGAAAATAAAGAGAGAGATTCTGTATGTGACACTGCGTCAGTGAATCATATAGTATAAGGCCAAAGCCTCCTCCTCCGCTCTTGCAGCCAGCAAACGTATTACATCATACATCAATCTGATCCAGGATCAAAGGGGATCACTCTGGTGCTATGGTAACACGCTTCAAAGGCTTTTCTCCTCCTGTATCCATGGCCAAACTGGACGTAGGGTGGAGGCTATCACCCGTTTGGGAACTGACACCTTGTTTTGGCTCCAGGACACTGTTATAGTATAAACATCTGAGTGGCGTCAATGTAGGTTAACTCCACCTCTCACCAGGAACACAAACAAACACTATCGCCACCTACAGCCACGGGGACTGCACTTAAGAGCATCACTATAGATCCGGAGCAGAGCCCTGGTGACTGCTGAGAGGGGAACTAATCATCCAGCATCGGGACCTAACCCCACTAATGTGCCTCCATCAAACCCTCATATCAAGGTCCTCAACAGATTCGGAGAGGTGGATTCTGGTGGTGTAAGTGGTAAACAGCCTCCTATGGAGCTGCGCAATCACAAACCCAGCGAAGATGTCACGGTGTAAATAATCACAGATATCTGACTGATGTGTCTGTGTAATTGCGGACAGCAGGGGCACGTCGTTCTTCTTCTAGAGACCTGCGCCCCCTGCAGAGTTTAGCTCCATTTCTAATCAATCAGGCTTAATTCAGCTAATCAATGTCTTTGGGAGGGCTTCCATATCAGAGTTTGTGTTTGATTCGGTCGGGAATCAAAGCTTTAAAGGTTTTAGGAGAGCACCCCCTCTGGCCTGTTACATTCTGTCGAATCGATGTTGTAGCAGATGCTACATAAACAACGGAACGCCATCGGATCCGAGTTGTCGGGTAAGTGATCACACACATCGTGAGGAGGGTAGAGTTACAAACGTGATGCCACCCTGGCCTCCTGCATTCGACCTGTTCAATTGACCAGCTGAACGAACAAAAAAACAAGTGAAAGAAAGTGTCAGGGCGAACCACTCTATGGAGCATAAAGGAATTCCATCAGGTTCCAAAAAGAACATGACTCTAATGGAAATCTGGTAAAAACATAAATAATATTACATTCACATTCATAAACACACAGTGCTATTTTTCTTTTTGGTGAAAATGACTTACTGCCACTGAGCTTTCTAGAGAGGACTTTGCTTTAGATCTGTGAATGAAAATGACATTATTTTAGTGTAGATTAAAGCCGGGTGGAGATGAGGAGGATGCTGGAAATATGAGGACTATAGCATGTCTTGTGCTGTAGGCTACACTGACCCAGAGCCGCATGGTAAATCAACACGGAGGAGATCATTACGCAAAAAGCATGCGATTTAGCCGCGCAGATAAACAACAAGAGGGATGCAGGGATTGGGTGGAGAGGGATATGTTCTGGACACTGAAATGGCAGTCAACGCCCTGCCAAAGACCTCGGATACTGCCGGCAAATCCACTGTTGACATTCGAAAGGCGGGAGAGCTTCGGAAAAGAGAAGAAATCCGGATGCACATAACAGCGCTGTGAATCATCCTCCTTTTGAAGCAGGGGTCAGTGCAAATGGAGATTTCGCTTAAAGCCGAAAGGCCCGAAAGGCCAGGGAATCATCGCGGACCATCAGCGGCAATGTAGGGGGCCAAGCACTCGGCTGGGGTTCACATATCGCTCGCTTTTCATCCTGCTTTAAATTTAATGCCACACACTGCTCTCATCCCACCCCGCTACACTCCAGCCACACCCCTGCTCATGTCAATCATCCACCCGGCGGCAGACACAAAGCCTCCGCCAGCCGCCTGTCACCCTGTCGCTCTTATTCAACGGCTCAAAATAAATAAGTAGGTGGAAGAAGAAGAGGGAGGGACGGTGTTACACAGGTGACGCTTTCAGGCTGTGGGAGGAGGCTCTTCTTGTCTTTCCACATTCATTACTTCATCCGTCTCGCGGCAGAGGGCTTTCTCCGTAATCTTCCCAAAGGTGAGAGACGAGTTTTTAATTAGCTCTACCTCTGCTTAACGCTTCCTCTTTCCCCCCAGGTCCCCATTGGCCTACGTGCCTCAGCCAGTGGGGGTTCTCCAACGCTGTCATCCTCGCTTGCTTTCAGATCAAAACTCTGTCAAAAATCAAAGATCCCTTTGCCTGAATCTTTCCCTCTTTCCCTCTTACCCTTTTTTGCCTCCGATAACATTCTGCTGGAACCTCCGCCTCAGTCCCGCCAACAAAGCCATGTCACCAAACGTCCTCCTGCACTTCAGAGGGCCTTTACTGCCAAGCTGTCCCCCCGAAAAAAAGAAGACAGCAACAAAAGAACCATGCCTACCACAGGGGCTCCAACAAACTCTCATGTGAATTCGCAAACGTGTGTGGTTTGGCTTTTGCATTTGGAGCGCTGACATTTTTGCTTCCGTATGAATCCTCTTCCCATGAGGAACTGAGGAATCGTGAGGTTCCTGAATCACTGCACGAAAGCAGCAGGATGCCACATTAATACATCCCACTCTGGGCTTGTCATAGCTATTACTGTTGATGGAATTTCATCTTACCCCAGATGTAGTCAATCAGCAAAGGTACAGCTGTCGACAAGTTGCCTCTTTAGTTTTACAGTAGCGATATGATGCTATCAAACCTAACAAGCTGTAGAAGTCAACAGAGTCTTAAATCTTTTCTCCCCACATGCTCAAAGAGCATCTAGACATTCAGGAAGGTGGCACTTGCTTGTCAAAGCAGATTAGGACGTTAAAGTGTACACAACATCCTCAGAGAAGAACACTGATTCTCCAGGGGTCATAGCTGGGTGACGTCCTAGTTGCCTCGTATTGTAAAAGGGACCGGGAGAGTGAGGTGGCCTACACAATCTGAAACTCCTAGTTACAGGTGGCTGTGGCATCATCTGGAGATAGAGACGACTACTACAATGTTTAATTCCTGCGTAGAGCACTTAATTCAAGTGCGATATAGAAATACATACATGCTGTTATAATTATCTCGAAGCACAGAGTGGCTAATGTCTCCCTGCAACTTAAGAGGTTAAAACATGGCCGGGTTTCGGAGCCAAAACAGCATGGACAGGGCTTGTTGATTGGGCGCAGGAAGATGCCGGCGAGGTAATTAAGCTCGGCTGCGCTAATGGAAGCAGAGAAAGAGGCGCGAGTGCGTGGTGGAAAAATCCTAAATGGTCTTATGAAAGACTAGCAGCCGTAATGGAGATTAAATTGTACAGAAGAGAATTAAAGGAGAGTGCGTTGGGTGCGTGGAAGCAGCTGTCAGGATGTTGTTTCTCTGGCGAAAGGACTGAGTAAACACACTTCTCTTAGCATTGTTAAAACTCGGGAGAGCGCGGAGGCTTTAGCAGCCGCTCATTAGCGCCAGTTAACGGCTGCGGAATGGATGCAAAGCGAAGAAAGCAAGTAAAGCATGCGTTCACCACAGCGAGAAAGCAGTTGGCCTGAGAACAGGGGGCGTTTGTGGGAGTTATCTGGAGTTATCCGGAGTCCAAGGGCTCCATTAGCTAGGGAGGAAAGGGGGGGGGGGGGCAGTTTAATTAGAGCGCTTGTGCAGAGGAGGCCATTAGGAGTGAATCGGGGCCGTGATGGAGGGTTTGCTGATGGGGACGACACCGCCACTGCTGACACAACGCACATATATTTCACCGAAACAAACAAACAAATAAATAAATAACCACAGCCAATGCTGGTGAAGAAACAAACACAAAAGGATCTTCGCTTCAGCTCGGCCCAGCAGCTCAGGGCTAATTGATCTGGCTGCAAACATGTTTTCGCTTAGGCATCTTTTTTTTTTCCTCAACTTTGCAGAAGAAAACTTCAGGAAGTTTAAAAACTCTGGCGAAAATTCTGCCTCATGGGAACGTGTGGCAATCACACACACAACTGTGGAAAACTACACACACACACACACACACCTGTAGAAACTGCATACATTCATCCAGTCACACACAAACACACACACATACACACCCCTGTAGAAAATTGCACACCCTCATCCAGTCACACACACACACCCCTGTGGAAAACTGCATACATTCGTTCAGTCACACACACACACACACACACCTGTAGAAAATTGCACACCCTCATCCAGTCACACACACACACACACACCTGTAGAAAATTGCACACCCTCATCCAGTCACACACACCCCTGTGGAAAACTGCACACATTCGTTCAGTCACACACACACACACACACACACACACCCCTGTGGAAAACTGCACACATTCATCCAGTCACACACAAACACACACACACACACACACACACACACACACACACCTGTGGAAAACTGCACACATTCATCCAGTCACACACACACACACACACATACACCTGTGGAAACTGCACACATTCATCCAGTCACACACAAACACACA
>NC_089817.1:33742156-33814656 GCF_029633855.1 Hoplias malabaricus
TCAATCCTCCACATCGGCATTTCAGACCAAAGAAACCTGTAAAAGACTCTAAAACTTTTAACAACAAGATCTGAAACCTTAAAATACATAGAAACTTCCCAAATTTGAACATCAACATCAACCACCAAAATCTCAGCAGCTGGTATTATGTAAAACGCAGTTCCACTGCTCCATATTGCAGTGCTGGGGTGGGGTTATAGCCTTGGCCTAGAGCTAGAGCTGGACGATACTTCCAAAATTTATATCACAATTATTATTTTTTTTTTCGGTCAATATTATGTATGTCTGATATTGATATTAATGAAAAAAAAGCCCCAGAAAAACTGGCAAGAACTGAAAGTAACAAACATCAACATCAAATAAAAACCTCTTGGCTTTGTCAATATTAATATGTTTGAACTAACTTTAAAACTGAGTGAAAGAAACTGACAGTAACCCTGTGGTGACCGTCAGTCAATGACCGATGCTGTAAATATTGTATATTGAAATATTGTATATATATATATATATATCTGTGGGAAACAGAGTTGATCACCTATTACTAAACAAACCAATATTTAGAAATCCTTCTTTTTTTAATTTTTTAAAATCTGTATCGTGTCAAATCTGATCAAATCAGACACATGAACACAGACCAGTGAATATTCTCAGTTAATGAATACATGATGGATCTGGTTAAAATGTGAGTGCCACGTGTTAGACCTCTGCCATCTCTCCAACATCGCCACTCGAGACTCAGACACAGGAAGAAGGACTCAGTCTTCAGCCTCGACTCCTGTTCAGCTGCTGTCTTCAGAGGAGCACTGAAGGGAAGCTGAGAGAAAAGTGGCAGCCAAAGAGGCTAAAAGCTGCCTGGGAGGGTGGAGGAAACAAAGTATGTCGCGTTGGATTGAGGAGGAGAAAGGGAGGAGGAGGAGGAGGAGGAGGCTTTGGCCTGCAGAAGGGGCTTGGCGTAGGATTGGAGAGCAGGGTTCTGGAGCTGGATGGGTGAAAGCTAACTGCAGTTGACGGCGGGGTTTTTTGGGCATGGAGCTTGAGGCAGATAAGCTGATGGAGCACAGCGGGGACATGGCCGGAAGAGCTTCCAGACGCTGGGAGAGAGCCGGAGAACTGGCAGCACTCTGTGAAAGAGTCTGGAGATGAACAGCCCAATCAGAACGCTGAGAGATTGAGAAAAAGAGGAGCGAGACACGAGATTTGGATGGGCTGAAATTAGTCCAGTAGAAGTATTAAGAGGGCCTGGAATGAGAAATTGAATATGCAAGAGAAAATTCACAAAGAAATAAAAGAGGAGTGAGGGGGAATTATCCGGACAGACACAGCAGGGGGATTAGGTTTTAGACTCGGGAGGAAACTACAGGGGAAAGGGCCACAGTACATTCCTCAGAACTCAAGTCTAGGGCTATTACTGTCATTTTACTCCGCTGTTTAAATGTAATTGCATAATTACACAGTTAATTACATAATTGATTACAATTGCAATTGATTTAATTCACAGTCTGCCTCGGCTGCTTTGGGTCTGCAGTCAGTTTTGTTGGTTCCAGTTGCCAAAATAGTGCTAACACTGGCTATTCCTTTTTGTATCGACTTTGTGTGCTGTGCTGGTTGTTCCTACTGACTGATGTTCCACATAACAATAGCTCTTCATCAAATTCAGGTCATAATCAAATATCTTCCGTTCCCAAACAACACCACAAACACAGCTGACTCCAACCCAATTTCTCTGCCTCCTTCTGAGCCCCGAGTGAGGAATAATTCATAGAAAATCAATATGTAAAAAGGTTCAAGTCTTTTGACTATGCTCCACGTGTTGAAATAATAATGACCACATCAAAACTGTGAAGTAGTTCATATGGAGTGACTCCAGTGAAATATGGGCCTTCTACCAAAGAGGGTGATTTAGGCTCCGCCCTCTTTCCTCATGGCTCAGCCGATTGGTTGAATTATCTTAATGAGGACAGTCGACTGGTAAATTAATTTGATAACATGTGATTATGTCTCGGTATCAAATAAAAAAGACTGGACGTCAATGTGGCAGCTTTAAGTTTCTAGGTCTAGGTCTAAATCATTCAAAGAGAAATGAGCCTAGTCGTGTATGACAGGAAGTAACTGCCCGAGAGCGAATGACCTCTGATTGGACGAATGTGCCTGGAACTTCAGATCCCTAGCCCTTACCAATAACACTAATAATAACAATACTAAACATACACATAATATCTAGACTAGTTACTGAACAATATCTGAGCATTAAGCCTGCAGCTGAAGGGGTTAAACTGGAGCCGAAGGAGTGTAAATCTGTGCTAATGGAGCTGTGGGCGATATCTGTCTGTTCATCAAGCAATAGTGTGGTCAGAGGTGAAAAGTGCTCTGTAAATGGAAGAAGCGAGACATGGGGGTGGATCTGCGAACTGGACGATGTTTCTTTTTCAGCCTGAGATTCATCCACACCATTTACTTCCACATCCAGCCACGAGGAAGAGTGTAAAGCCTCCAGTCTTCACCAGGAAACCGTGCAAACACTAAGATCAGATACAGGGAACAGCACAAATACTTAGATCTGCCAAAAGATACAGTACAAACTCTCAGATCTGCCACCGGAACCAACGCCACAGGAAAGGGGGCAAATGCTTAGATCAGATGCAGGGAACAGCATAAACACTAAGATCAGACACAGGAAACTGTGCTAATTCTCAGATATAATACAGGCTCATGCTCTGAACTTAAGCAAGACAGACGAGTTTGTGTGTATCACTCTGTATTGTTGCATTTTTGAAATCGCTAAATGCAAGGGTAGAGATATACTTGTTGTACGGCCATGCGTTCACATAGAAAACGGTCTGCGTCATAAACGTCAAAACGTCGTAAACGTAAAAGTGTTCACATGCTTGCATTTGTGCTCAGCTCGTAACTGGAAGCCTCCACTAGAGGGCAGACCAGAGAAAGACATGGATAAATGCAGACTTGGCTCAGACAAAGCCTTCTACAAAACTTCCGCCATTGTGATACTGACGATCGCCTGTGCTGCCCCCTACCGTTTATGCATGTACTGCAACTTGCGTACGCGTACCATTTAATTTCTAAAGACATGCACATCTAAAGTCACACTAAATGGATGCAGGAAACGTGAGGCAGCCATTGTTTCCCATTCGTTCTCCCACGGAAAAAGTATGGACCGTTGCAGACCAGTTCTCTTATCTATGCCACTGTAGACCTACAAGCACAATTTTCTACAGAACCCCTTACTGCTGTCTTATTAAACCCATTGGTTTTCACAAAATGGGGATCACACTGTGACAACGGTTAAGAAATCTTGATAGGACCATGCTCCTATTTGGAGTTAGTTTCAGAGATGGGATGACTGACACACCTCCAATAACATGCCAAGTTGGATATTGTGCATTCTACTCCAGGTCCATACGCTAACTGTCCAAACATTTCCGGACACTTTCCCAGAGGATGTCTATGGAGCTTCACAGTGCCCAGTCGTGACAATGCCTAACTGCACTCTTGTAATCATCCTTGCTTTTTACTCGTCATCACCTTTTTTCCCACCACAGTCCCACCCCCCCCCCCTTTCGCTCAATTCCTCCACCTCCCTCCTGCCCCCACTCCCCATCCTGTTCTTCTTCTTCCCTCCTCTGCTTGCTGTGTCTCTTTGATAAGCCTCCACTCTTGAAGACTCCACTGCCACAGCGCTTGCCTCCCAGCCACTGCATGTAATACATAGAAAAACGGTCAAAAAAGAAAGAAAAAAAGAGAAGAAAACTGTAAAAGAGAAGAGAGGTGCGCTCCGGATGGAAAATAAAAACAGATCGCATGCAATCCTCCGCCTCCTGCTCTGCTGTATATGAGTTTTTCACGGCTCCGCAAAGGTGCACTTCTTCATTGTCGCGTTTGCTCGTGCAGCCCTTTTTCGTCTTCTTCGTTTCTTTTCATTCCCTCCTTTCCACTGCTCTACAGTCCTTCAGAAGAGCCGGCTCATTGATCCTCACACAGGAGCCTCCACTTCCTCTGCTCTCTTTCTCTCCCTCTTTCCTTTCCACCACTCGCTCTCTTCCTTTCCCTTTCCTCTCTTTATCACATCTCTCTCACACTTTGTCCATACCCCCTCTCTGTCCCTCTTCTCTCCCTCTCTCTCTGCCCCTTACTCTCTTCCACCTCACAATCCCTTTCCTCCCTCTTTCTTTCTCTCCTTATGTATCTCTCTCTCTCTCCCTCTCTCCCTCTTTCTCTCTCTCTCCCTTACTACTCTCTTCCACCTCACAAGCCATTTCCCTCCCTCTTTCTTTCTCTCCTTATTGTTTTTCATTGTATCATCTCTCTCTCTCTCTCTCTTGCTCTCTCTCACTCTATGTCTCGCTCTCTCTCTGTCTCTATCTCTCTCTCTTCTCTCTCTCTCTCTCTCTCTCTCTCTCTCTCCTCTCTCTCTCTATCACAATTTGTCTCTCTCTCTCACACTTTCTGTCTCTCTCTCTCTCACTCTTCTGTCTCTCTCTCTTTCTGTCTCTCTCTCTTCTCTTTGTCTCTCTCTTTCTCTCTCTCTCTCTCTCTCTCTCTCCCTCTTACTACTCTCTTCCACCTCACAATCCCTTTCCCTCCCTCTTTCTTTCTCTCCTTATTGTTTTTCATTGTATCATCTCTCTCTCTCTCTCTCTCTCTCTCTCTCTCTCTCTCATTCTCTCTCTCTCTCTCTCTCTTCATTCTCTCTCTCTCTCTCTCTCTCTCTCTCTCCTCTCTCTCTCTCACTCACTCACTCTCTCTCTCTAACTAAATGGTTATATATGGACTTTAACCGCTGTGTGAACTAGAGGATTGACCAGTCCACTGTGAACGCACATTATATTCAGCAATTCTCACCAAAACAGCAGTTCCAATGGAGCTCCAGCGATTCCATTCATTCCCATAATGCTCTTCTCAGAAACACACACAGTTCATCTCACTCCAGTTCTGTTGTCTGCTGTGACAGGCTAATAAGACTGGGTTAAAATATCTTCTGGTGTTTAGGTGTTTATTATCTTAATCACAGACATTGCAACACAGCATTTATTTTTTCTCATCCATATTCTACAGAATTAATTGTCAGTAATTAAAACCGTTTCTCCTCAGATATTTACACAGAAGATCTCTTTCGAGAAGATTTCCATCTACATACTCTTGCAGTAGTCTGAAGAAACTAGCTCCTAGTGAGTTGCTTCATTCTCCAGTGTCTACAGAGGGAGCAGTCATTGTTTACTACCCTCATCCAGTTCATAAGAGAGTTTATTTAGAGACTCGGTGGACAGTAATAACATTAACTTTAGTAACCCTCACCTCATGTTACCAGTGTTTACTCCCCTCAGCTCACAACACACTCTATCAGATTTGCATGGATTCTACTCCTGTGTTTTGATTGCTGTTGTAATAATACCAGCTCTGGAGGAACAGAAGAGTGGACAGGAGTTCACTCTTCATGCCACTGTGAATATTCTGAGGGGAAAACAGCAGTAAACATTCAGTTATCTTCAAAATAAAAGTCTTGACAAGCCGTCTCAGTGGCTACGGAAGCATTTGTTACTTTATTAAAATTGCATCCCAATAAAGTACCTTAATACGCAGTATGTTTCCGATCACTGAGAAATATGACTGTCTACTTGTTTTGTGATGAAAAATGCACTAGGTTTTAAGACAGACCCACGAACTCAGTGTATCGTTCAGCCCTAAGCAGGAGTGACAGAGGGGTGCTGGTCAGAAATGGAACTAGAGACCTCCAGGTAACTCATCAACTCCCTTACCATCCTCACACTTCTCCGGCTTCAGTCATTCTCTTCCCCTATCCCCTCATCAGTAACTCCTCCCTCTCTCCTTCGCCTTCCTTTACCCTCCTCCCATCTCGCCATCTCTCCGCCTCGCCCACCTCCCTCACCGCGTCTCCCTGGCACGCCGGCTGTGCCACTGGGATTCGGAGGAAATTGAATTGAATTATGAAGGAATTTCTCGGCAGCGCGATTGGCATCATTTCCCCCCTTCACAATGGAACATCATTCTCATATCTCGCTGAGAGAGAGAGGGAGAGGGAGAGGCGGAGAGGTGGAAGGAAAATAGGCCGCGCACCGTTCTTTCTCTCATCCTTTTAAATTGAATTTTTCATATCACAGGGCCACGGAGACATCTGCTGTTTCTTTTAAGACGACAGCGGGTTGCTGGGGGTGGGGGAAGGGAAGAAAAACCCATTTCATAACACGGGAGTGAGCGTCTGTACCTGTGGCTGCGGCTCGAAGGATCCCTCCACTGCCGAACGATAAAGAGGAATAACAGCGGCTTCACGTCGGAACGAAAGAATACGCCTTTTCTTCAGAGGGGGGCAATTCTATCACAACACATCGGACAAGCTTTTCCTATGGAACCTTTCGAACCATGGCTTTCATCACTAGTTCTGCTCTTCTTGAGCTGGCTGTTCCCTTTGCCTCCCCCTGGCTCTTCCCTGGCTGTTCACTTACTGTTTCAGCCCACTTTCTTGCCCCTACCCCCATTGTTCTATTTTTGTTACCTCACATTTCCCTGGGTGTTCCCTTGATAATCCTTTGTTATTCCAGTACCATAGACAAACTGTTCCTGCATTAATTCCTTGCCCTTCCCTTGCTGTTCCCTCATAATTCCCGGGCTGATTCCTCATGGTACCTATGGTATTCCCTTACCGTAACTTTACTCTTCTTGTGTCCTTCTATTACATTACCCCTCTGAGTTCCCACATATTTCCCTCGCTGTTCCTTCACTTCTCCTTGGCTGTTACTTAGCTGTTCACTGGCTGTTCCCTTTGCCTCCTCCTGGCTGTTCACTTACTGTTTCTTCCCACTTTCTTGCCCCTACCCCCATTGTTCTAGTTTTGTTACCTCACATTTCCCTGGGTGTTCCCACCATATTCCTTTGATATTCCAGTACCATAGACAAACTGTTCCCACATCTTTCCCTCGCGGTTCCCTCACTTCTCCCTGGCTGTTACTTAGCTGTTCACTGGCTGTTCGCTTTATTGCAATTTCATTGCGACAATTTTCATTTTGAGCTTTCAGAACTGCTGCTTTCCGTCCCTGTTCCCTCTTTGTTTCTGTTCCCTCATCTTTCCCACAAAGTTCCTTTGCTTTTCCAGTACCAGATTGTTACTCTTCCCATATCCCTTCCTTGCTTTTCCCTTGCTGTTCCCTCATCATTCCCTGGCTGTTTCCTTATAGTGCCTTTGCCATTCCCTCACAGTTAACTTTCTGTTCTCCTCTCTTTCCCTCGCCATCACCTCCCTGTCCCTTTGCATCCCCCTCTGAGACACAGGGTCCTAAAGTGCACCTCCTCTAAAAGGCCTTGTTTTGAGTGACAGTGGAAGAGGCAGACGGTATTAATCCGGCGCAAGGAGTAAGGAGAGAGAGCGAGAGAGAGAGAGAGAGAGAAAGGAGGCAAAAAAGGAGGAAAGGAACGGCACTAGAGAAATTAATCCTCAATATCCACTCCCAAGTGGGCACCTTATTCCCTCTCAAACTTCCATTTTCAGAGTTAATATCTCTGTTCGTGAAAGGCACTTGGCTGGAGGCATGCGCCGCGCTCCGGTCTCCAATTGCTTTAAGGATGTGGTACATAATGGGATTGTAGCGCGAGATGACAAAAGCTTTCAAGCGAGCTTAAGACTCGGGCCTTCCTTCCAGAACTGTTTTCTTTTTCTTTTTTTCTATTAATAGCTCTGTTTTGATGGCATGACGACACTGTGCTGTTGTTGTTATTATTTGTATTATTATCATTTTTATTATTATTTAAGGGCCCCGGTCGCTCCATTAGGTTTAGAGACGTCCAAATCGGATCTGTTCCTCTCCACCCCCATCATCCAGCGCTAAAGTGCAAGAGAAACCCCCCTCGCCTCGCCTCGAATCTTTCCTCAACACACAAAATGAGGGTGATGATATTAAAAAATAATGTTTAATTAGAAGCCGAACGGGCCTTTCATCTCGGTGCTCCGAGCAGTCTGCCACAGCCATGGAACTAGGCCACATTTCCTCTATTGATCTATCAGCAAGAGAGAGAGAGAGAGAGAGAGAGAGAACGAGAGAGAGAGGGAAAAAAATACCCCAGCATTTGGCAGAGCTCTAACAGCGCTCGACGGAGCTGAAAAATGACGGGCCAAAAAAAAAAGAGAGAAAGGAAGAAAAGAAACAGCAGATCAAGAGAGCATTTTATCCGAGGCGATCTCCTCTTCAGCGCCGAGGACGGCCAGCCCGGGTCCGGCGGATATCAAAGGCTATCAAAAGAGGTTTAAAGGCACCGAAACAAACAGGCGTCCGTCCCCTCTGATGCCCTTCCAGTCCGTTTAACCGCTGGACTCGGACGTCCAGAACTGCCGAGGCGCTGCCGCTGTTCTCTTAATGAATTAGGGGCTGATTAGAGGAGGCTTATGAAGGGGCCGACGCCTCGGGGGGCTGCGAGGAAACGGTTCTTTTTAAAGCAGGAGAGAAATAAAAACGTAGCTGTGAAATTCTCCAAACTGTGGACTGATGCTGACGCGAGATATTCCACAAAGTATTCACCATCCTCGATGTTTACTGGTGCAATAAATGAATATTGCAGGAGGAAAGCTTCTCAGGGACCTTCGTTCATAAGGCACATGACACACATAATGAAGGTTAGCTTTAAGGTTAGGGCTACACTGAGGTTTACACACTGAAAAATAAAGGTGAGCGATACCATAGAAGCAACACCTTTGCTTCTATAAAGAACCGTGTTTGTTAAAGGGATGTGAGTGTGAAGAACCTTGTAAAGGTTTCAGGAACCTCCACTTCCCCGATTTAAAATTCAGGAGAAGGAACGGTTCTTAATGGAACGAAAGTGGCTTCTCTATGGCATCGAAGAACAAAGAACCCGTACTAGCACCTTTACTTGAGAAGGTAGGGTTAGGGCTTGGGAATGTTTCAAGGCTGAATTTTACACAGTGGGTGGCCAGAAATCTCACATAAACATTCATAAATATATTTAGTACACACTGTACAAGTGTAAGTTATAGTATACATTGTACTCCCAAACTTTCATTCATTCATTCATTATCTATAACCCTTATCCAGTTCAGGGTCGCGGTGGGTCCAGAGCCTACCTGGAATCATTGGGCGCAAGGCGGGGAATACACCCTGGAGGGGGCGCCAGTCCTTCACAGAGCAACACAGACACACACACACATTCACTCACACACTCACACCTACACAGACACACACACACATTCACTCACACACTCACACCTAAGGACACTTTTGAGTCGCCAATCCACCTACCAACGTGTGTTTTTGGACTGTGGGAGGAAACCGGAACACCCGGAGCAAACCCAAGCAGACACAGGGAGAACACACCACACTCCTCACAGACAGTCACCCAGAGGAAACCCACACAGACACAGGGAGAACACACCACACTCCTCACAGACAGTCACCCGGAGGAAACCCACGCAGACACAGGGAGAACACACCACACTCCTCACAGACAGTCACCCAGAGGAAACCCACGCAGACACAGAGAGAACACACCACACTCCTCACAGACAGTCACCCGGAGGAAACCCACGCAGACACAGAGAGAACACACCACACTCCTCAGAGACAGTCACCCAGAGGAAACCCACGCAGACACAGAGAGAACACACCACACTCCTCACAGACAGTCACCCGGAGGAAACCCACGCAGACACAGAGAGAACACACCACACTCCTCACAGACAGTGACCCGGAGGAAACCCACGCAGACACAGGGAGAACACACCACACTCCTCACAGACAGTCACCCGGAGGAAACCCACGCAGACACAGGGAGAACACACCACACTCCTCACAGTCACCCGGAGGAAACCCACGCAGACACAGAGAGAACACACCACACTCCTCACAGACAGTCACCCGGAGGAAACCCACGCAGACACAGGGAGAACACACCACACTCCTCACAGACAGTCACCCGGAGGAAACCCACGCAGACACAGGGAGAACACACCACACTCCTCACAGACAGTCACCCGGAGGAAACCCACGCAGACACAGGGAGAACACACCACACTCCTCACAGACAGTCACTCAGAGTGGGAATCGAACCCACAATATAAATAGTAATAATAATAATAATTCTTAGTCATTTTGGAACATGTCCATTGGTCGATTCGTCATGATTTTTTCTCACAGAGTAAATGACAGCTGCTGTGTTCAAATGTTGAAGTAAACTAACCATCATTAAAAATGAAGATGCTTGTTTTTAACGGGACGTGGACGATATATTAATTATAAGCATCTATTATAAGATTCTGTGTTATGTACGTACACATTTAAGCATCTAAAAAGCACTGTAACGTATTTATAACACATTACTAAAGCCCCAGAAACACAGGGCTCAGAGGAAGCGTTAGCAGAGCTGCTTGTCTCTTCCAGCAGGATGTTCTTCTCACATTTTCAGCACCAGATCAAGCTGATAAACAACAAAGGCAGTGTTTTTCCGTGGCCTGTTCTGCACAGCTTTGCCGTGGGTGTCAATACTTCTGCAGGGCACGCTTGGTATTTAGCGCTTTGGCAGAAATACGGATAATAAGAGATTAACCAGCTTCAGATTCTGCAACAATTAAAGTGAGACACAGAAACATGACTTGAATTAGGGAAGAATCAAAGCTCCAGCCCAGACTCCAGTCCAGGGTTTTGTATGAAACTAATGTTGCTGTTACTAGGTTTGTTCCCATGCCTTATATCCAGTAAACAATAGTAATTTACGGTGCCATGACACTCTGGAGCTCCTCACGCTCAATGCCAAACGTCGGCTAGAAGGGTCTCAAGACCCCCAGCAAGTACGTGGTGGCTAAGTGCCATCAAATCCTCACAGAAATGCATCAAACACACAGGCTGAGCAAACCCCATCTTGTGGACAAGATTCTATCAATACTCCATCGACCGCCGCACACCCCTGCGGCGGCTTTAAGCCGAGCGCACCCTGTGGGCACGGGCGGGGGGTCGTTGTGGTGTTCCTGAGGAATGTGGACGGACAGCGCTGCGTCGAGGCTGAAGCGAACCTCCTCCTGAAGCACAGCAATCAGAACGCATTGATCCGACATTTCCAATTAAGTGTGAACGCGTGTGGGGCGGAGGAGGCTGTGATTAGGGGCTCGAGTCGGGCTTCGTTTGTCTGCGCTCCCTGCGCTGTGATAACGGCTTAAAAAGTCAAGACAAGCCCGCTCCATCACTCCACCCCTCCTTTCTCTTTCTTTTCCTCCACGCACGTATTCTCGCTCTCATGGCGTCTTTTCTCTTTTCTCCCCCCACTTTTCTTCTCTGTGATAATATCTTAAGAGTGAAGACAGTTCAGATCTATCTCTCGCCATGATCTCTCTCTCTCTCTCTCTCTCTCTCTCTCTCTCTCTCTCTCTCTCTCTCTCTCTCTCTCTCTCTCGTACACTTTAATTCCCTTTTCTTTAGAGCTTCCTGTCTGCCCGTCTGATTTCGTTAGGAAATGAATCCTGAAAAATATCTTCTTCTCAACGGTGAGCTGATACGATTACACCCCCACCCCAGTCCCAGCCACCCCCCCCCCAAGCCCCAGCCCCAGCCCCAGCCACCCCCCCCCCCCAAGCCCCAGCCCCCTTACTGTAAACGCTTCTGTTGGGCTGTTAAGTGTTTTTGACACCGACATCGCTTCCCTCAGACGAGAGAGGGGAAAAGTGCTCTCTCTCTCCCCACCTCTCTCTCTCTCTCTCTTTTTTTTTTCTCCCTCTCTCTCCCTTCTCTCTCTCTCTATCTATCTCTCTTCTCTTTTTCTCCCCTCTCTCTCCCCACTCTCTCTATCTCTCTCTCTTTTCTCCCCCTTCTCTCTCTCTCTCTCTCTCTCTCCCCACTCTCTCTCTCTCTCTCCCCACCTCTCTCTCTCTCTCTCTCTTTTTTTTTCTCCCTCTCTCTCCCTTCTCTCTCTCTCTATCTATCTCTCTTCTCTTTTTCTCCTCTCTCTCTCTCTCTCTCTCTCTCTCTCTCTCTCTCCCCACTCTCTCTATCTCTCTCTCTCTTTTCTCCCCCTTCTCTCTCTCTCTCTCTCTCTCTCTCTCTCTCTCTCTCCCCACTCTCTCTCTCTCTCTCTCCCCACTCTCTCTATCTCTCTCTCTTTTTTCTCCCCTTCTCTCTCTCTCTCTCTCTCTCTCTCTCTCTCCCCACTCTCTCTATCTCTCTCTCTCTTTTCTCCCCCTTTTCTCTCTCTCTCTCTCTCTCTCTCTCTCTCCCCACTCTCTCTCTCTCTCTCTCTCTCCCCACTCTCTCTCTCTCTCCCCACTCTCTCTCTCTCTCTCTCCCCACTCTCTCTATCTCTCTCTCTTTTTCTCTCCCCTTCTCTGTCTCTCTCTCTCTCTCTCTCTCTCTCTCTCTCTCTTTCCCCCTCTCTCTCCTGCTTTTCTTTCCCGACTCCTCAGCACTTCTCCGGCTGATTAAAGATGGTGATTGGCTTGAGCATCCGCTTTCAGAAAACCTTGATTACAGGAGGATTGAGCTGTTATTTAGGAAACTCGTAAACTTTACAGCCCAACACCGCGCCCCCCCAACGACCTGGGCCCTCCTCCCGCCCTAGAAAATGACCACCAATCCACTTCCAGGGACTGGTTTGTAGGGATGGGGCCTTTGAGACCTAGGGAGATGTGGCTCCATGGCTAGGACTATAGTGGCCCCCAACTGGAGCAGGGCACTGGGGGCTAGCTGCTTGGTCCTTGTTTACCTTCATTGTTAGTAAACATTTCCTTTTTGTTGTTTTTCATTATTATTTTTTTTACTATGTCATATGCAAATGAGCCCCATAATCACCAGTGTCCCCCTTGTCCATTTAGAAATACCAATCTATTTCAATGAATGCTAATTTGCATACGACTGATTGAATTAACTAGATTAAATGGAACAGGACTAATAATGACCTCGTAATAACGAAGGAGTAGCCTAGGGTCTGGTCATCATGTTGACCCCAGTAATCAAGGGTCCGCCAACGTGCTTCATCCTGCCATGAGCTCTAGCTAGACCCGTAAACCCAACAGGGGCTTCAGCCCATCCCATGCCGCCCTGCAGGACGTGTGCTGGACCAATTGGAGATAATAGGTCCCGGAATATCAGCTGCTGGTCAGGAGGGGCAGGAAATGAGCCCCCTAATTCCATCCCTGTTATCCGCAGTGTTTGAGAATGCCAGAGCTTTGGGGTTGGGATCTGTTTATAGGTCACTGGGCTAATCATGGCCCAGAGGTGATGCTCCGCAGTGCTGAGTGACCTCCATAATACGGCCACAGGACATTCGGGCCTCTGCCTCCTGTTCTGGATGGCCATTAGTCCCATGTTAAAGCACCCTCCCCGTCCCAATCAGTCGCGGATGGACAGTAGGAGGACGGAGGCTATGCTAACCGGCCACTGAGCTCCAGGGAGCTTATTAGTGTTCACATCGTGTCAAAGTAAAGGGTCGTCCACTCCTATTCAGTCATATAGAGGACCAAAACTCACTCTCTCTGTCTCACACACACACACACACACAACTGGATGTCTACCCAGCACTGCTTTTAAAGAAGAGGAAAGATTAATCTTCATGGAGCACCACAGATGGCCAGAGTGTCCACTGCTCCATTCGAGCCAGATATAAACAAGTTATATTTATGGACTCAGGATTTATTACAGGCTCATACTACACCAGGAGATGGAGAAGGAATTTGATTTGTAGCCATTAAATGAAGCAGGTTATTCTCCACAGAGTGGGTCACCCACATACGGAAGGCCATGTCATTTATTTTTAGACAAATGATCATTTGTTGATGCATGTTCACATTAATGTGGGACTCCGGAGCCCACCGACCCACACACCGTGAAACAAGGGCTGGCGTTGTTAGAAAACACCATAAAACGAGCCGTTCTGTGTCTGCTCGGCTTCTGAGGTCAAGTGCAGAGGGTTTAGAATCGCCCCGCCCCCTCGTCTGAGTCTGTCCAATCACAGCGCTGGACCTGTGTTTACGTGAGAGCGCAAAGACGAGGTTAAACGCGGTAAAACAGACACAACAAGCGCGGAGAAATAAGAGCACTGAGTAAAAACGGAGAAGAAAGAGAACAGAGTGAAAACGGCTAAAAACCAGAGCTTCTGCTCCTCGCTCCTCACTGCTGTGCGCTCGGGGTCGGGGTGAACAGAGAGCGGCTCATTATCATTTAAAGGAACAGGCGCTGTTTACACAGGGGAGAACACTGCTCTGGGGTTTTGACCAAAGCGGGTCACAGATGTTTCATTAAGAAACAGAACTGAGTTCCACTGTGGAGGGGAGGGAGAGTGTGATCTCTGTAAAGTGTGTGATGTTTAATTTAACGCAGAGTTTTAGCCAGTGATGGAAAACCCCTCTCAGTGATGTATGTAAAGTCGGTTTAAGTTAAATTCCCAGAGTCTGTAAAAAAGCAATCTTTGGATCGTACCGTATTCTATCAAACTATTTTCTTAACGCAGTTCCAGCGGAACTGGATCACATGTGCCGAGGGTTGCCGGCGGCTCTGGTGCCGGTCAGTAGTTGCCAGCATGTGGCTGATGCATTATTACTGACGGCCCTGGTTTGAGGTCAGTCGCATCTAAAGCACAGCGAGATTCAGCGGAGCACCAACAGCTGCTGCCACTCCGGACGCCTGAATAATTCAGCCTCCTACACGTTCAGATGACAGTGATGAAAATATATTTTTCAAAAGTGCATAACAATGAGTTAGCCGTGATTAATTATACATCGGCAGCAGACTTGTGGAAAAGCGCAGCGGCTTTGTAAATGGAACATGAAACCTTCAGAACCGCTTTATTGACAGCGTTCGTTTGCTTTGAAAGCTTTCCCTGAAAAGCCTTTTCTTCAAACTGCGACTGCGCAGCGGGAAAACTTCGCAACTCTAAAGATATCAATGAAAACGGGACTCCGAAAAACTGTCAGAGCCGCAACATCTCGGCAGGAAACGGGAAAAAAAAAAAGTGCTGGTGTACCACCGGTAGAACCTCAAGGGAGGCCTTGCCCTTAAGCGTGGGAACACCTCACACCCTGCACCACCAACTTGCTAGAGGTGGCATGTGAGCCAGGTTGGCTCTGTTTATTGAGCATCAGCACGGAACCCGGCCCTTCGCTTAAGGCCAAGGATGCCCTCCTTCTCCAGGCGGGAGATTAAAGTTGTCCGTCACCAGTCCTGAGTTCTGAGGCTTGGAGTTCCTCAGGGTCTGGCTACAGCAGACCTGTGGTTCCCCATGACCCATGGTCTGAACATATACCAAGACAGACTCTACTGTACTTATTTTAGCACATGTGCACATTACTGTACACACAAACACTACTGTGCAAAAGTCAGAGACCAGACAACATTCATCTCTGAAAGAACACTACGGACAGGTTTTATTCGACGGAAACAACAAAAAAAGCCCCAACAATTAAATAACGAACGAAGCTTTTTGATTTAAAGTGTGTTTTTGTTAGAAACGGCTGTAAGAAACACTTCAGATCAAAGCGAAAAAACCCACTCAAATCTCTCCATCGTTTCAATGCTGCCCCTGATCACGGCGCCCACATCAGCTGCACAGCGCTTTTATGGAAATTTACCATTAACCTCTCCATAAGAACGGCTGGTTTAACTTAAGCTCCACCTTAAAACATGTGGCATTTTAAACTGCAATTGTTTATATTCTGGGGACCCAATGAAGACAAGTCCCCACAAGGTAAGTGTGTAAATGTTTACTGGTCCCCACACTGTGATATATTCTTGGTACACACACACACACACACACACACACACACACACACACACACGTCTATCTCATTTGTCGTGGTTCACATGTGGCTGAGTGCTGTTCATATCTGAGTGAGCAATATGAAGTGTTTACTCATCGGCGACTAATATTAGACACTGATTGATTGAGGATCCGGAATTCGCTCAGCCCTACTCTCTCTCTCTCTCTCTCTCTCACACACACACACACACACACACACACACAAGATAAAAACATCAAACGCCTCAAACGCTGTCACATGACTTTGCCGTAAATAAACCGTAGAGGATCCGACCTCACACTCAGACACTCAGTCGGTCACACACACACTTTCTCTAGATTCCAATTTCACACGCACATTATCACACACACACACACACACAAACACAGATACACACCACCACAAACACACACTGCCCCCACCCTCATGCTTAATACATCAAACAGCATTAGTTTCCTGGATTGCAAAAGCTCAGACAGACAAGCTTCTGACAGAGCATGACTCTCTCTCTCTCTCTCTCTCTCTCTCTCTCTCTCTCTCTCTCTCTCTCTGTGAAGTCTGTCTGGATGCGTACAGAACACTCTGCCACAGTAGATTCTCTTATATATTACCTGCGCCTCTCGCGAGTGTGTGTAATGTCATGTTTGGGAGCGACGCGAGCCGTAACTTGTCAGCAGTAAAACTGCTGTGGGACGAGTCAATAAAACAATAGCCTGTAAACACTGACACACTGACAGCCTTCCGTCTTTCTCTCTCTCTCTCACACACACACACACACACCTGTGCTACTGTCTCGGTTAGGGGTATATAAGCATTGAGATATATGACATCACTGTACACTGTACTGAACACACTCTCAGTACAGCACTCACACTTAGGGACTGGGGTTCAACACTGAACAGGAGTGTGTGAGTGAAACTGTCCAGAGGTGTAAGAGTGTGTGACTGGGTGAGTGTGTGACTGTCCACAGGTGTGTGTGTGTGTGTGTGTATGTGTGTGAGTGGATGAGTGAGTGAATGACTGGGTAAGTGTGTGACTGTCCACAGGTCTGTGTGTGTGTATGTGTGTGAGTGGATGAGTGAGTGAATGACTGGGTGAGCGTGTGACTGTCCACAGGTCTGTGTGTGTGTGTATGTGTGTGAGTGGATGAGTGAGTGAATGACTGGGTGAGCGTGTGACTGTCCACAGGTGTGAGTGACTGGGTGAGTGTATGAAACTCGAACACTCAGTACTGGAGTTCCACAAGGGTGTGTTCTTTCACCCCTTCTCTTCAGCCTTTACACCAACGACTGTGTCTCCAAGGAACCAGCTGTAAAGCTCCTGAAGTTTGCAGATGATTCCACTCTGGTGGGCCTCATAGCCAATAGTGATGAGTCTGCTTACAGAAAGGAGGTTGGTCAGCTGGTGTCCTGGTGCAGTGACAACCACTTGCTGCTGAACACAGACAAGACTGTAGAGATGGTGGTGGATTTCCGACGCAACCCACCCCCTGTATCCCCCCTCTACATCAAGGGCACCGCAGTTTCCACTGTAGAGTCACTCAAGTTCCTGGGCACCACCATATCCAGGGACCTGAAGTGGGAGAGGAACACCGTCTCCATCACCAAGAAAGCTCAGCAGAGAATGTTCTTCTTGAGGCAGCTCAAGAAATTTGACCTGCCACAGACCCTGATGATCCAGTTCTACACAGCGATCATCGAGTCCATCATCACCTCATCCATAACCACCTGGTTTGGTTCCTCTACCTCACAAGAAAGAGCCAGGCTCCAGCGCATCATCAGATCAGCAGAGAATATCATTACTCTCAATATCAGAGAGTAACCTGCCATCGCTTCAGGAGATCCACACCAGCAGGGTGAGGAAACGCGCTCGCAAAATTACGCTTGACCCCTCACATCCTGGACATCACCTCTTAAAGACTCTCCCTTCTGGTAGAAGACTAAGGACCATCAAAACCAGCACAACACGACATGCTAACAGCTTCTTTCCCAGAGCTGTAGCTCTCCTCAACCACAGTGAACACCTCTGAGTCTCCAAACCACTGAACTAAACCGACTGGACTTAACTGCACTGAACAGGACACTTTACTCACTTGCACTATGCTATTTTGCACAGCTGTACAGAAGTTCTATTTCTGTAACTCCTACAACAATATATAATATAACCTACTTCAGGAATATCTGGAAACATTTATATTCATACTCATATCTGTACAGTATAGATTTTATATTTTATGTTGTCTAATTTATGTCTTAATGCTCTTTTTTCTGCTAGTACTTAACTGTATTCTTTAGTTTATTTATTGTTTATTGTACCTCTTTTAGAGTTATGTTTGTTAACAGTCTGTGTTACATGTCATACATGTGTTGCTGTCACCAAGACAAATTCCTAGTATGTTTAACATACCTGGCGAAATAAAGAGATTCTGATTCTGATTCTGAGGTGTGTGTGTGTGTGTGAGCGGGTGAGTGTGTGAATGACTGGGAAAGTGTGTGACTGTCCACAGGTGTGTGTGTGTGCGTGTGTGGGGGTGGGTGAGTGAGTGACTGGTTGAGCGTGTGACTGTCCACAGGTGTGAGTGACTGGGTGAGTGGCTGAAACTCTCCCCAGGTGTGTGTGTGAGCGGGTGTGTGTGTGTATGTGTGTGAGTGGATGAGTGAGTGAATAACTGGGTAAGTGTGTGAGTGAGTGACTGGGTGAGTGTGTGACTGTCCCAAGGTGTGTGTGTGTGTGTGTGTGTGTGTGTGTGTGTGTGTGTGTGTGTGTGTGTGTGTGTGTGTGTGTGTGTTTGAGTGGGTGAGTGAGTGAATGACTGGGTGAAACTGTCCAGAGGTGTGAAAGTGTGAGTGAGTGACTGGGTGAGTGTGTGACTGCCCCAAGGTGTGTGTGTGTGTGTGTGAGTGGGTGAGTGAGTGAATGACTGGGTGAGTGTGTGACTGTTCATAGGTGTGAGTGACTGGGTGAGTGTGTGACTGCCCCAAGGTGTGTGTGTGTGTGTGTGTGAGTGGGTGAGAGAGTGAATGACTGGGTGAGTGTGTGACTGTTCACAGGTGTGAGTGACTGGGTGAGTGTGTGACTGCCCCAAGGTGTGTGTGTGTGTGTGTGTGTGTGAGTGGGTGAATGAGTGAATGACTGGGTGAGTGTGTGAAACTGTCCAGAGGTGTGAACGTGTGAGTGAGTGACTGGGTGAGCATGTGACTGTTCACAGGTGTGACTGGGTGAGTGTTTGAAACTCTCCCCAGGTGTGTGTGTGTGTGTGTGTGTGTGTGTGACTGGGTGAGTGTGTGAATCCAATGATAACTGGGTAGGCTCTGGACCCACAGTGACCCTGATCAGGATGAACATGTTAAAGAGGAATGAATGAATGAAGGCTCCAGTCTTTGTACAGTAGAGTACAGTAGAGTACAGTAGAGTACTGTAGTATTGAAGGCGCCGACTCCTCCCTCTGTGACAGAAGAGGAGGGGGTGGAGTAATTGAATTACGCTCTGAGGAGGACAGAGGGATGATTATGAGGTTGGAGAGAGACAATGATGAAATACATATGCATGACTCCTTGTGTTTTTAAGCGAGTTGGTAATGGATGTGTGAGCGAGGTCCTTTCCCAGCATGCTTTATTAGCACTTAGTCTCGCCAAAGGACCACCGCGTCGGACTGAAATGACCAGGTGGCGCATTAGAATCACTCCTCAAAATGGCATTAATGAGTTCGTCAGCTGAATAAAACCCCAGACGTATTTAACACAGATACACACGCATTATGACAACTCCCACCCCCCACCCCCACCTCACAAGACCACCCTGGAGCCCCCATCCCTTTTATATGTTAAACCCTGAGTGGTGTCGCTACTCTTTGGTTCTATTGATACATTGATACGCCATGTCGGATTGCAAGTGGTCTGTAATGGTCAACGTATTTGTGGACATTATCAATGTATCTCACTCTTTTCGAGACAGGGATGGACAAAACAGGTATCTCCCTCTTCTCCACAGTGGAATACAATTCTGGTTCTGTCTAAACAGCCGTTCAGCACCTGCTCCTTTAAATGATAATGAGCCGCTCGCTGTTCACCCCGACCCCGAGCGCACAGCAGTGAGGAGCGAGGAGCAGAAGCTCTGGTTTTTAGCCGTTTTCACTCTGTTCTCTTTCTTCTCCGTTTTTACTCAGTGCTCTTATTTCTCCGCGCTCGTTGTGTCTGTTTCGCTGAGTTTAACCTCGTCTTTGCGCTCTCACATAAACGTGGCTCCTGCGCCGTGATTGGACAGACTCAGACGAGGGGGCGGGGCCATTCTAAAGTCTCTGCTCTTGCATCAGATGCGAAGCAGAATCAGAACGACTTGCTTTACCCAATGTTTACGGACCTAGGCAGCGCACAGGAAGCTGACTGGGTGATGTTGTGTCACAGTGTGTGGGTTGGTGGGCTCCACATTAATGTGAATTTCTCTTCCTTTTCTGTTTAGATTTTTTGGACACAGTCAATATACTGTACGTCTGCAGTGGACACACTTTTGTTCGGAAAGAAAAGATGCCCCAAAGAAAAAATCCTGATTCCCATTATCCCACATCATCAGTGTCTATTAAGCATTTTCCCACTTCAAATACAGGAATAAAATAGCTATTCACTGTCGTCTTCTCTGTGCTCCCTCCCTCCCTCCCTCGCTCCATACGCATTAGAAAAGGAGAATTCTGCAAATCTTACGCAGTCCCTAAATGTGCTTTGACAATCCGAGACCCAATTATTATGCCAACTTGATATTAGCATTGACACGGTGCTATCTGGAGGCTGAAGTGGTGTTATCTTCAATTACCTGATCATTTTCGGAGCGAGCAGGTAATCCGTGAAATAGAGTGTTTGGCTGTAAGACGCCTGGGCTATCTCATCATGTCTTCTATTTTACCCCCCCCCCCCCCACCATTCCACCTCAACCCCCTATCCCCCTGCCTTACCCCACCCCCCACAGTCAGGAGATGTTTCATTAGCTTAAAGCAGCACTCAACTCGCTCGCCTCCCAAAGAAACGCCACTCTGCAGATGGATTCACTGTGTGTGGGATGGCATTCTGAGTGCGGGGTGCTGTCCTTGGTGCTGAACAGCAAAGGCCAATGGACGGAGAGGAGAAAGAGCAGAGCCACATCGACCAATGCGTAGCATCCACCTGGATGATGCAACACCAGCCGATCTCTGACAGTACACTCACTACACTTCGGTTTATGTGAAGATGGGGAGGTCAGAAGTGACCACAGATCACAGATTTTAATGGACGTTGGGGTCACATCCAGTCTCTGTGTTGGTAATGAACTCAGGTATTGGGATCCACACAGACCACATGGACAGCGCCCCCTGTTGCCCCCACCAACATCACAGCCAATGGCCAACCAAGCTTTCCTAGGAGGAGGTGTGCCAGCCAAAACCTGGAAATGCCCAACCTCTACTTAGCTCCAGTGGATTTTTATGTTCTGGGGTTCAGGTGTTGTATCTCCTGGCCCCTGGACCACCCCAACCAATCAATCAATCAATCAATCAATAGGACCACCTTAAATAGTGCCAGGTAATTTCCCCAGTCCTCAATACTGGAGCTCAGTACCAGTACTCAGCTCCAATCACTGCTCATTTAGGGGGCGTGACACCTGAAACACTGCCCTCTTCAGGTCAGTAGGTCAACACCTCTGTGGGCACGTCATTATTGAAAACGTAAACGTGCAGATCTTTATTGCCGCTGATGTTATGGATGACATGGAGTAATTGTTTCAGCCCGGTTTGAAAGAGACGTGAACATGGGCCATTATCTTTGAACTCATCCATCATGGCGAGGACAATTTTCCTTTTATTTATTTATTTATATATTTTTTTCCTCCTGCATAAGCTCCACAGATGTCTCCCTCTCGCCACGGCGTCCAATAACGGCTGTAAACTGCAGATTAATGAGGCCTCGCATGTGCGGCGCGCTCGCTCTCGGTAACAGGAACATTTTGGAGCTGCGCGCCGAACAACGAAGCCCAATTTAGCTGAACTATGGTCGCTTGCATTCTCCATAAATCTCCGCAGTCATTTGGCCTGCCACTGTGTCTTTACGGGGGCGGGAAGAGAGCCCAGAGATTCTCTCCGGGCCTATTTGGGATCCACTCAGCTGACTCAAGGTGTTTTGCCGAGGTGTGTGTGTGTGTGTGTGTGAGAGAGAGAGAGAGAGAGAGAGAGAGAGAGAGAGAGAGAGAGAGAGAGAGAGAGAGATGGAGAAAATGAGCTGATGTGAAAGAGACATTCAAAAGTTTGGGATCAACCCATTTTTTATTTTCAACAATATGAAACCAATTTGGCTGAAGGTTCATGTTCAACCATAAATCTACATGCTGTAAATAATTACAGCACAGGACCTAACGCCTTGAAATAGTCTGTAACGTGGTTACAAACTTGGGTGGTTCATTTATACTGTGAGAATAATATATTACTCTCTATTACAGTCTAATTTGCCCCCTCTAGCATGTTATATTGGTGTTATTACTAAATAACTACATGTTATTAAACACAATCACACACAGAACAATACCTGGAAGCACACACACACACACACACACATATATACACACACACACACACACACATACACACACACACACATACACACACATACACATACACATACACACACATACACAAACACACACACATACACTCAAACACACAGGTATTGTAGAGTGAGTTCATATCCATAATTAAGTGTTTAATAAGACGCATGTTGTTACATTGTAATTACAGTTTTTACAGTCACATGATCCCAAGCTTTTGATTGGCTGTTTTAATTTTAAAAAGGCAGTGTGTTTGTGTGTATATCTGGACATGCGATTTGAGATGCCCTGGAAGCAGAAAGTGAATGAGAGTGTGTGTGTGTGTGTGTGTGTGTGTGTGTGTGTGTAGGTGTGTGTGTGTACGCACATTCACAATTGTCTACATTTCACCCGTCAGGGCCCACGCTGTTCCCCGGCCCAGATTTCAGAGCGAGGGGCTTGATTTCCTCGCCGCGTTGTTTTCGCCTGTTTCTCTGATCTGCGTCAAAGGTGTCAGGCGCCGGTGGGTCTGTCTCTCTCACCTGTGACGGCTGTGTGACACTTCTACGAGAAGCTTTTATCAGTTTCTACCTGACACTCCATTCCTAACCCCCCCCCAACACACACACACACACACACACACACTCCCCAAAAAAGAGAAAATAAAATCAAAGGAGTGGAGATGAACACGCGACGCGACTCGGGGCCCTTACACACTGCCACCGCTGCCGTGAAAGGACCCTGCATTAACTTGTCAAGGTGGAAAATAAATCATATACGGGAATTAAATAAAAACCGCACAGTCGCCACCGGCCGCGGAGAGCGAGGCTGCACTTTCATCCAGTTCATCACATAGAGAGCACTGTATTTCCAGGCCCACCCCCACCCCCACCCCCACCTGCCCTCTCTCCCTCTCTTTCTCTATCTGTCTATATCGGGCGTCCGCCTGATGCATTGTTTCGAATGACAGCTTCCGAAAGGAAGGATTCAGAAGCGATAAAGTGAAACGATTTCTCCCTCCCTAAACCCGGCTCGGTTTTTTAATTTGCGAGGCCCAGTCCGATGCGGGCGGGATAAGGACGGATGAAAGGGGCTGGCATTTGCAGGTGGGACAGATAATGAAGGAGCTCTCAAGAAAGAAAAAAAAATAATAATAATAAAATAAAATAAAGCCCAGGCCGCCACTGCCGTGGAGCTCGCTCACGGCGGTACGCTTGAATAATGCTTCCGTTTCTACCGCTGGCATTTTACTGGCATTTGGATTTGAGTGTGTGGAGGGCCCCCAGAGAAATGGGGGAGAGAGAGAGAGAGAGAGAGAGAGAGAGAGGGAGAGATATACAGATACAGAGAGAAAGACAGAGAAGAAATCCAATAGACGTTTTAAAAATATAACACCCCTTTCCTCCTCCACACTACCGCCCCCTAGACCCCCCCCACCCCTCAATCCAGGGGTCGATATCCGAGCAGCGGAACTGGACCCTGGAGCTGAGCGTCAAACATGTAGAAAAACAGAGAAACTGTAACACATCAAACCATTAAGCCACGGCCTCTATTTTCCCTGATATTTCATCTAACATTCACTGCCATTGCAAATCTGTCATGGTCATGTGACCTGCTACACACCTGTCCACATCTGTCCGTCACATTTAACACCACATTACTTCACACACTGGAAGGCATTACATTCGCATTGAATTCATAGGTGGCGCTATAGAGTCACTGAGATACCGCTATGCTGAACTAGAAGCGGTGACTCTATAGCGCCACCTATAACTTAAACGCTAATTCGATGCCATGACCATTTTTAAGGTGGTTTTGGAGGGTTACCCTATTATTCCCAAGTGTCTGACCCCTCCCTGTGTATCAGGACACGCCCAACACATGAAGTACCTCCTCCACTCCTGTCTTTTTCAAACCATAGGTCGAACAACTGGCCTGGAGCTCAACGCGCTTGGAGGAGAGCATTACATCCCTATTCGGAAACCTCTATTAGCGAGTATCACGCTGAGTGATAGAGGAAGAGGGAGGACCATCCTGTCCTGAGTCCTAGCTGCATTCGCTTGGAACGGAATGAACGGAACCGTGAGTGTCGGCCAGATGTTGCAAATGAAACGGCATCTTCAAATACACAAGTCGCTAATGTTTAACGTGCTACTGTTCGATTGGAACATCTGGATTGGCTCCAACGTCAATCAGTCAGGACACTAGAGGATAGAGGGGTTTCTCAGTGGCTGTGCTGTGCTTCTCTCTGGACTGACTGCTAGCTGGTGTGTGTGTGTGTGTGTGTGTGTGTGTGTGTTTTCTCTCATTACTGCTCGGTCTGTTACGTAACGGAGATGGAGCGATGGCGTGTGACTCAGTGGCAGACGGAGAGAGCTCCTTCATTCCTGCGTTATTTATGAGGCAGCTAGTGGACTCCTGCTCCCCCGGCCCCTCCCCCCAGCGCTCATTCATGAACATGAACCCAGCCGGAAAACCAGGGACACACAAGCTCCGCCTCTGAAATAAGATTTGGCACAGAGAAGCTCCGCCTCTGACCCGAGAGAAGCTCCACCCCTGCTCTGAAAAAGCTCTGCCTCTGACACGAGAGAAGCTCCAGCTCTGCCCTGAAAGGAGCTCCACCTCTGACCTGAGAGAAGCTCCGCCTCTGCACAATGAAAGACTCCACAGCTGTGTTAGAAATGACTCCCTACTCACTGTTCCCTACATCACACATTACATAGTGCACAATTTTCTGGGACACTGAATTCAGGAGGATAGTGAATGATTTCCGATCAGTTCCTCGTGTGTGTGTGTGTGTGTGGGGGGGGGGGGGGTACCAAACAAAGCAGTGCATTGTGGGTATCTGATATCTGCAAGAGTTATTCACCACTTGGGCATTGTGGGATTGTTTGAGTGCACTAAAAAATTGGTAACTACGTTTTCAGACACCACTACACAACGGCAGCACACCGAAATAGTGCACTGTATAGTGAACAGGACACTGAAAATTGAGAGAAGCTCCATCTCTGCACAGTAACAGACTCCGCCCTTCATAAATTATATCTGCACTTCACTCATAGGCTCCGCCCTAAACTGAGGGACACACTGGCTTTGTCTGGAAGGAGGTTCATGTCGGTGAAATGTGAAATAACCCCCGACTGTGCACTAACATGAGACCAGCCTTCACGTAAAAGCTCCAGCAGCTCTCATTTCCACCGACAGAGGCTCCACCCACAACAAACAGAAACTCCGCCTGCTCTATTCTGATTGGCTGCTCGGTACTGGGCCTTATCCTCAAATAAGTGCAGGTAGAAGCCCAGACACTGACAGGGAGGAGCTAAATTACAGCAATGTAAACACATGGATACATTTAAATGTGGTGGCTGTTGTGACATCACAAATGTAAATGGATGCAAATCAGCTCATTTCCATATATGGTCGGCATGGGAGAGGTGGGGGTGGGGGTTGAATGACAGTTTGGAGTATGTTTGCAAAGCAATGATGTTTAAATAAATGAGGAGAAAATATATTTTCCATCCTTTAACTTATTTAGGCCCCGCCCCCCACCCCCAAACCTCTCTCTCTCTCTCTCTCTCTCTCTCTCTCTCTCTCTCTCTCACACACACACACACTCTCTGCAATTCACAGCTAACGCTAATCGCTAATCCTGCCAATGCAGTCGTTATCATTACTCAGATAAATATCTTCCAGCAGAATTCCAATGTTTTCCCAAATTTCTGCCTAATTTCATCATTAAGATTTAAAATGGAGCGATTTAATCTGTACACTTTAATTCCAGAGAAACTTGGCACTTGGAAACTTGCGGTGGCCACGACACGCAGAGCCCGAGTTCCTCTCCCAGCGCCAGCTGTGACCTCCACCCGTCTGAAGAGCTCTGTATGGAGTGATGGTGGAAGAGAGGAGGAAACTGGAGGGGAAAAATAAAACCTTTGGGGACTACTTTGCCTTGGCACGGCCTGCGTGTACCCTTCCGCCTTGAATGGATTTTAAAAATGCATGTCCTAATAACCTCAGGCAGTGCATCCCTAACCATCTCCTGTAATAACGTTCTGCGCTGGAGCTTTTAGAGGCCGACGTCTGGTTCCATTCACCTCCACCGTGAATTACCGTGCCTCTGATTCCTCTGGAGCGCAGGGCTGGACCCCGGACCGGACCGGGATGACTGTGTTTACCTGTTGACCGTTTCATTAAGGTGGGATTCTGAAAGATGTATTATTCAGGGACTGTGTTAGAGCTGCAGGGGTTTGGCGCGAGGGACAGCGAGAGCCGAATCAGGGTCAGAGGGAGGTGTCTGTTACTCAGTGTCCTTTAGTGACACTCTCTCTCTCTCTCTCTCTCTCTCTGGTGGAGGCTTGTGTCCGACACGCTTCCATTAGTGTGGAGACTGTTCAATTACCTCGACTCGCCGTGTTTAAACCCTGCCAATTACCCATACAGCGCCCTCTTAAATTATGCACACGGGGATGTGCTAGTGAGCACACGGAGTCTCTCTCTTAACCAAGCGCCGATCCGAACCAGAACCAGCAGAACTGAGTCAGAACCAGCAGAACTGGGTCACAACTAAGTCAGAACTGGAAGACCTGAATCAGAACCAGATGACAATGAGTCACATCTTCGACAGAACCAGCAGAACCGAGTCAGAACCAGCAGAACTGGGTCATGACTAAGTCAGAACCAGCAGAAATGTGTCACATCTGGGACAGAACCAGCTAAACTGAGTCAGAATCAGTGGAGATTATTCAAAACCGAGTCAGAACCAGCACAAATGTGTGAGGACCAGCAGAACCGAGTCACAACTCTATCAGAACCAGCAGAACTGGGTCACAATTAAGTCAGAAACAATTGAACTAAGTCAGAACTGGATAACCCGAATCAGAAACAGACAAAATGAGTCACAACTGAGTCAGAACCAGCGAAGATTATTCAAAACCGAGTTCCGACCAGCAGAACCGAGTCAAAATAAAGTCAGAACCAGCAGAAATGGTTCACAAATAAGTCAGAACCAGGAGAACTACCAGCTGGAAGAACTGAGTCTGAACAAGATGAAATGAGTCAGAACCAGCAGAAATGAGTCAAAACAAAGTCAGAACCAGCACAAATAAGTCAGAACCTGCAGAAATGCGGCAGAACCAGCAGAACCGAGTCAAAATGAAGTCAGAACCAGCAGAACTGAGTCAGAATAAGCAGCACTGAATCACGACCAGACGTAATAAGCTGCGACTAATCCAGAACCAGGAGAACTGTGTCAGAATATTCCGAGCTGTGTCAGAACCAATAGACCCGAGTCAGAATCAGCAGAACTGAGTCACAACAGTTAACGTCATGTCACAATTGGTAGAACCGTGTCAGAATCTCCGAAAATGAGTCAGACCTAGCAGAACCACGTCTGTACAAACAGACACAAATGAGTCATGGACTTGGGTTCCACAGACTCAGAACCGAGACAGAACCGAGCCAGAACTGTGAGTATAAGCACTCAAACTTGTGAGAACAATCTCAGAACCGAGTCCGAACCTTCAAACCAGAGCCAGAGCCTAGAGGAGCTGAATCTAAACCATGTGGACACAGTCTGAGCCGAGTCAGAACCGAGTCAGAAGTAGCAGAACCGGGTCAAGACAAGCCCCTGTCGTGATCTTTTTTTTTCTCTTCGGCAAATCTTCTGCTCGTTTGAGTCAGATACTTTCACAATGGCGCTGGCAAAGCGAGCTGGGTGTCTTCAAATTGGCACACACACACACACACTCTCTCACACACACACACACACACTCTGCATGCTCCGAGCACATCTCTTCTCATCCCCCTGTCTCCTAGCAACCTCGCTGTCTCCCTGGCCCAGGAGGCACCCCTGCATCTTCACTCACTGTGACTTTATCCCCTTTTATTTTAACCCCCTCCCCCCTGCTGCTGACCCCCCAACTGGAGCTCTCTCTCTCTCTCTCTCTCTCTCTCTCTCTCTCTCTCTCTCTCTCTCTCTCGTTTGGCTCAAACACAGGCAAGTTTACTTCACATCACGTCTCCCGCAGGGCGCCTGACTCTCGAATCCTAATGGGGAGCGATTCCACACAAAGCGCTGAAAAATCTGGACTCCTGCTGACCACTGCTGCGTCCGCGTCCTTATAAACCAGCCCCGACACTGATATCTCACACGTTTACTGAATTATGACTTTAAAAATACAATACGCACCAGTCCTCAGCATGGCTCGGCTCCTCCAGGCTCCGAGAAACACAACCAGGGTTCGCTTCTACAGCCACAACTCTAAGCTCTCGTCACGGCTTCCTGAGCTCCTCATGGCCCCCCGCGCTGCCCGCACTGAAAGGGAGGTTAAGGCTAAGGCTAAGTGTTAGGAGTCTTGCCCAGGGGACTCCTACAGGTGCAGTAGTGTGGGAACCCAGCGGGAACAGAACCGTGGTTCTCCTGTAGCGTCCTGAGTAAAGACGGTGGTTCTGCAGAGAACAGCCTTCTCTAAGAGTGGGGGGTCAGTGAAGCTGAAGTTACACCTGGTGCGGCGAGGGTTAATGTGATGAACAGATGAAGGTAGAGGTTGTGTTTTATGAATTAATAAAGAGGAGGGGAGGTGTTGAGGAGGAGGCGGTGGGGGTCATGGGGGGGTTATGGGGGGCTTTCTGCAGCATTAGTGCAGGTGTCTTAACCTTTACAGGCCCTTTAACAGCTTTTATATGACACTGCGCTTTGAGCTGATGGTGTGAATAAAATCCAGTTAAAACTCTCTCTCTCTCTCTCTCTCTCTCTCTCTCTCTCTCTCTCTCTCTCTCTATTTCTATCAATCTCTTTTTCCCTTCCTTTTTTATCTCTATTTCCACTTTCTCTTTATCTCTCCCTTTCTGTCTGTTTTTTTTTCCGTCCATCCCTTTTCACTCTATTTCTATCTTTTTCACTCTCTTTATTCACTGTTTCTATCTCTCTCTCACTTTTTATGTCTCTCTATTTTCACTCTTTCTTTCTATCTTTCTCACTGTTTTCACTCTATTTCTATTGCTTTTTCACTATCTATCTTTCCATCACTTTTCCACTCTATTTCTTTCTTTTTCTGTCTCTCCATTATATTTCTATCTTTTTTTCACTCTCTTTGTCTCTCTATCTCTCTCCCTCTTCACTCTATTTCTCTTTTTCATCTCTCTTTATCTATCATCTATCTCTTTTTTCATTTTCTTTTTCTCTATCTCTCTCTTGTTCTGGATTTCTCTCTCTCTCTCTCTCTCTCTCTCTCCATTTTTCACTCAGTATCTCTCTCTCTCTATCTCTTATTTTCACTCTCTCTTTATCTCTCTTTCTCTATCTCTATTTTACTTTATCTTCTCTTTTGTTCTCTTTCTCTCTCTCTTCCTTTTTCACTTAGTCTCTCTCTCTCTCTCTCTCCCTCTCTCTCCCTGTCTCTTTCTCTCTCTCTCTCTGTGTCTTCTCTCTGTCTCTCTCTCTCTCTCTCTGTCTCTCTCTCTCTCTGTGTCTTCTCTCTGTCTCTCTCTCTCCCTCTCTGTCTCTCTCTCTCCCTCTCTGTGTCTTCTCTCTGTCTCTCTCCCTCTCTCTCTCCCTGTCTCTCTCTCTGTGTCTTCTCTCTGTCTCTCTCTCTCCCTCTCTGTCTTCTCTCTGTCTCTCTCCCTCTCTCTCTCCCTGTCTCTCTCTCTCTATCTGTGTCTTCTCTCTCTCTCTCTCTCTCTCTCTCTCTGTCTCTCTCCCTCTCTCTCTCTCTCTCTCTGTCTCTCTCCCTCTCTCTCTCCCTGTCTCTCTCTCTGTGTCTTCTCTCTGTCTCTCTCTCTCCCTCTCTGTCTTCTCTCTGTCTCTCTCCCTCTCTCTCTCCCTGTCTCTCTCTCTCTATCTGTGTCTTCTCTCTCTCTCTCTCTCTCTCTCTCTCTGTCTCTCTCCCTCTCTCTCTCTCTCTCTCTCTCTCTCTCTCTCTCTCTCTCTCTCTCTGGGGACATCGCTGTGTGAAGTAAAGCTAATTAATATAAAACTATATTTGAGACTAATCACTAAAGACAAAGACATCAGTTTCATCTGAAATCATCACAAACCTCATCTAAATATAGAAAACAAACTGTGCGTCTCCTGCGCTCTCATCCACTGCTCCGTGTCCTGTCAGATCTCAACTGAGGAACGGAACCCGTTCTCCATGTGTCCACGTCCTCCAGCCCCGCAGCAGGACGACCACACCCCAGACACCGAGCGGACTGCACTCCTCTACAGCTGTGCTCCTCACAGTCTCCTGCGTGAGCCGCACCCTCCGAGGTTTGGGAATAGTTTCGGGGAATGGTTCGGGAATCATTTTGCGTTGAAAAATCAGGAGAGGTATCACACTCACCCAGTCACTCTCTCTCTCTCTCACACACACACACACACACACATCACACAGTCACCCAATCACTCACACACTCACACCTGTCTAAACACAGCATTAACACCGAAGCTGAATGTGTTTAAAGTAACACTCCGTCGTCGCGTTCAGCCGGACGTCCATCAAATGAAGTGACCTTCAAAGCATCCAACACTTCCAATATTTCACCTTTTCTTCTGCGATCACATTCACACCAGCATCCAGCACATGATGTTAAAAAAGCTCATTATTATTATTATTATTATTATTATTATTATTATTAATAATTCTGTGCCTCACTCTGAAGCCGTTCCTTTTTTAACTCATTTCCCGAAGCCCAGCGGAAAGCTCCGGAGACGCTGCCTTTATTACCAGTGAAATCAAGGAGAATTAATTGAATTATTTTCGAGTCATCAAGGTCCCCCATAGGTAATTGTTTCTGAGTCACTGACCATGGTCCACTACGAGGCAGTCCGGCTGGACACGGGAACCGAGCCCCGAACAAAGCCCGGAGCCGCCAAACCGGGCTCTAACGGACAAGTGCACGAAGGGGACGTGATCCGATTGACGCAGGCTTCATCACACTCCGCAGTTAAAGGAGCGCTCCAGCATTTTTCCCCTACAGAGGGAAGGCTCAAACAGAACCACTTTCTGCTCCACAGACTGGGCTCCCCACACGGGGCAGAAATGTTGAGAAGAACAATCGCTGGAGGAAATACCGACCGCACCTTTAATGGCGAATGGAGAGCAGATAACACTTTATCAGAACCCAGCGTCCGGCTTCCATCTGGATCTTCAAACACTGTGACTAACGACACGCATCCACACAGAGCTGTGATCAAGAATTCAGGCTGTGAGAAAAAAGCCCAGATCAAAAGCCCGGGTTCCCTTCGACGTACAGAGTGGCGAACACTAAAGACGACACGAGCGTGGAGTTGAGAGAGAAGAAAGACGATAACATGCAAAGCAGGACTTTATCTCACAGAGCACAGCTTTAAAGCGAGGGACGGCTTCCAACAAATTAGCGTCGTTTATTTACACTAGAGACAATCCGCGCTGGACACTGTCCATCCCAGAATAATCCAGATACGCCTGGTTTCATCAACTCACCGTCCACTCAGACTCTACCTGGAATCTGTCTTAGAGATCGAACCACATCAACGACGGCCCGTTCACTCCCCCGACCCCTCACCCGGACACTCCCCCGACCCCTCACCCGTTCACTCCCCCCCAACCCTCACCCGTTCACTCCCCCGACCCCTCACCCGTTCACTCCCCCCAACCCTCACCCGTTCACTCCCCCGACCCCTCACCCGTTCACTCCCCCCAACTCTCACCCGTTCACTCCCCCGACCCCTCATCCGTTCACTCCCCCGACCCCTCACCCGCTCACTCCCCCGACCCCTCACCCGCTCACTCCCCCGACCCCTCACCCGTTCACTCCCCCGACCCCTCACCCGTTCACTCCCCCCAACCCTCACCCGTTCACTCCCCCGACCCCTCACCCGTTCACTCCCCCGACCCCTCACCCGGACACTCCCCCCAACCCCTCACCCGCTCACTCCCCCGACCTCTCACCCGTTCACTCCCCCGACCCCTCACCCGTTCACTCCCCCGACCCCTCACCCGGACACTCCCCCGACCCCTCACCCGTTCACTCCCCCCAACCCTCACCCGTTCACTCCCCCGACCCCTCACCCGTTCACTCCCCCCAACCCTCACCCGTTCACTCCCCCGACCCCTCACCCGTTCACTCCCCCCAACTCTCACCCGTTCACTCCCCCGACCCCTCATCCGTTCACTCCCCCGACCCCTCACCCGCTCACTCCCCCGACCCCTCACCCGTTCACTCCCCCGACCCCTCACCCGTTCACTCCCCCCAACCCTCACCCGTTCACTCCCCCGACCCCTCACCCGTTCACTCCCCCGACCCCTCACCCGTTCACTCCCCCGACCCCTCACCCGGACACTCCCCCCAACCCCTCACCCGCTCACTCCCCCGACCTCTCACCCGTTCACTCCCCCGACCTCTCCCCCGTTCACTCCCCCGACCCCTCACCCATTCACTCCGCCGACCTCTCACCCGGACACTCCCCCGACCCCTCACCCGGACACTCCCCCGACCCCTCACCCGTTCACTCCCCTTACCCCTCACCCGTTCACTCCCCCGACCCCTCACCCGTTCACTGCCTGGTTCTGGGCGCGTTATTTATTTAAATATCTGCACATATTTATTTCTGCAGCTTCCCGAGAGCGGCGCTTTGAAGTGAGGGCGAGATTAAGACGGGAAGTTTGAATTAATTTCGCACGCCGTGTTTGTGTTCCAGGCTCCGAGGCGCCGCTGATTTGAGCCGGGCCGCTTTAAGACCGGAGCCGGAAAAACAAAGGTGGTGCTGCTTATAAAAACTGTTCAGAAGGTGTTTATGGCATGCAGAGGTTGCAATAGAGACCAGCTTTTCATATAACATAGTAATAACACATGTATCACAGTGTTATTGTACGGAGCATGTTCCCATGAACAGGTACAACGCCTGCTGTTACAACAGACTATGTACCCCCTACAATGCCTGGGATCCTGTTATTACTAAATTATCCACTTATTGCTTATGAATATTACGAAGCGCTACGCTAACATATGCTCAGGTATCGTTTATTCCCTATAACTCCTCAGACATGGAAGCCTTATGTACACTCACAGGACGCCCATGATGTGTGAGCGGCCCCAGCTGTGCTGCCATGGCAACGGCCAACGCAAACTGCAGGCCAGAGCGCTGATGGCTGATCCCCAGCTGTGCTGCTATGGCAATGGCGAGATGCGGGAGGAGAGCGTGTCGTCGCTCCAGCTGGGTTGCCGCGGCGATGGCGCAAAAATCAGGGGCGGTTTCCAGCTGTGCTGCCACGGCGATGGAGGGAGGGAGGGGCTCGGCCGAACGGAGCGTGCAGATGTGTTCGACTGCCCCCAGGCATCGCCCCGTGGCCAGATCGGTTTCACAGTGGAGGAAGGAAAGAGGAGGCTTAAGATGAATAAGCTCGCACTTTAATCTTTCAAAGCCTAAAGGTTCGCAAGCGGACCCCCACTTCATCTTCTACACAACGTATACGTATTAGTTTCATGCTAATTAGCAAATAATTCACAGCAGCCGCCCAATATTACGTTCTAGGATTAATAACGGAATAATAAGCCCGGCCTAATCCCTTAAACCCCAAAGGCCTCTGTGTGGGGGCCACACTTCAAGAGCTGAACAACTTCTGCAGACTGGCTTTGTAGCACTTTCTGAATTATGTACAATAAAGTTCAGCGCTAAATATTACCCATAGTTCCAATGGTATTCAATAAGAAGTTGCCCCTCATTTGGCACTTTTGGGATTTAACGGCATTCAGCCTCAAAGGTCAGGACCTCGCTTTGAACTTCAGTGCAGTTCTCCACAGATTCCCGCCTCTACACACACTCCTCTAGCTGACACTTGGCATTGGGCACGGGGATCTGAGGCCTTCTCCTTGCTGGAGAATGAGTTCTGAAGCGGGATTCACAGAAGTGTCTTGAAAAAAAAAGTGGGTTCTTATTAACTTCATACTTAAGATAAAAGTTAAGATAAATATATATTTTTTAAATAGAGTTTAGTTTGAGTTCAGACCCAAAAAAGATCGTTTCAAAGAGCTGAATTATTGTCAACATCTAATTTAACAAGATTAAAAATGGAGAATTTTCTTAAAGCGCTGTAAAAAAAGAAAAAAAAAATGGGAAAAAATCAAACTTGTATTTTTTTCTCCTTTTTCTTCAACCCTCACTTCTAATTCTTTTTAAAATAATTTCCGAACACTTTGATACTTATTTTCATCCACTATTCTCTCAGATTCATGGAGTTAGTTGAATATTGGTAAAAAACATAATAAGTATTTAAAAAAAATAAATAAATGAATCATATTTAAGTACACGGCTCCTGGATCCGAAATCATAGCCAAGACACCATCGCTCAAGAAATACAGCTCTACTGCTCCTCAGACCAGGGGCTGTGTACCACTCTAAACGTTACTTTAGTGCTGTTTACGGCCAGCGTCTCCAGTGCGTCCCATTGCTTTGTGGATACTAACCTACGGAGCACCTGTGAGCAACTGATACACCTTGAAGTAGTGGAAATGACTCATGATTCATTGATTGATTCATCGTCTATAATTGAAGTGGCTCTAGAATCGAGGCAGGACCACACACCCCGGGACACAGGACCACACCCCCCGGTCCATCATAGGGCATCACACACTCCCCCAACCCCTCACACACTCACAGTTGCACACGGTCCGTAGGTCTCTAAAGTGCCATAAAGAATACAGAAAGACGGTGTGACAATCTTCCCTCCACTGAAAGCCAACAGACCGCAGCCTGCAGGACGCCACGGCCACACGGACGCAGCCCCATCATCAGCGCGGCGGCTAATAACGAGCTTTATCAGACAATGACACGGACCGCCCAGCAGGGCCCATCGCTCTCTCCGCCAAACAATGGCAGACAATATGTTTCGGCTCAGGCCAAATCTCCGATGGGGATTGCCTGCTTCGTATAATACTCGTCAAATCCCAGTTGACATTTCATATGGCTGCTAATCAGGAGGCAATCCGTCCCTGGGCAGAATCCTGCCGTTTCTGCAAATCTTTTCTTTTGTTGTGAATGCGGGGGGGAGGAGGGAGAGGAGGAATGAGCCCAGGCTTTGTTTACACTGACATTATCCATATGGGAGAAAGAGGCGCGAGGAAGCAGGTATTTGCAGCCCGTGACGCCGGAGCTAATGATAAAAGTGGCCGTGATTGCGGACGGGGATAAGCAAAGCCACGAGGAGGAATAAACGCACATGGAAACAGGGCGGCGTTCTATTTCGGTGCTGTGGATATTCACACCTGCTCTTTCTCGTCGGATTCCTTGTGACGGGAATTGGAAATGGAGTGTGACGTTGTGTCTCCCGCCTCGCAATTATCTGCTGTTTCGCCTCCGAGTTTTGTCGCCCCGAGTGTGCAGCTGTTCTAGACTTAAACTCCAACTTTTCTCAGGTTTCCTGAAAAAGTCAAGTCAACAAAACACCCACCTCTACCTCATTAGCTCAGGAAGTGTTCCAGACCAAACTCAGATTAACACAGATACGCCGCAACACTGCAAACCACGTTTATACAGACACGACCGCCACTGGCCGAACCGTAAAACCCTGGAAGATCATGTTTGCGGTTGTAGTACAGCATTCAGAAATGACATTTCCGAAGTCTCTGCCCGTTTGCGGGGATTGAAAAGCTGTCAAATGGGCACTGACCTTTCCCTGACGCATGGTGAATGCTGACCTGCCAGTCAGAGTGGACATTTACAGACACTTATACGTGTCTTTGATTTAAGGCACATTATAAAATACAAAAAAAAAGCTGTAGTCTGCTAAAGACCACGGCAGTCTGCTGAAGTCCACCGCAGCCAGATAAAGACAACTGCACCCTGCTGGAAGACCACCACAGACCACTAAAGACCACTGAAGACCACGGCAGTCTGCTGAAGTCCACCGCAGCCAGATAAAGACAACTGCACCCTGCTGGAAGACCACCACAGACCACTAAAGACCACTGAAGACCACAGCAGTCTGCTGAAGTCTACTGCAACCAGATAAAGACAACTGCACCTTGCTGGAAGACCACCACAGAACACTAAAGACCACGGCAGTCTGCTGAAGTCCACTGCAGCCAGATAAAGACAACTGCACCCTGCTGGAAGACCACCACAGACCACTAAAGACCACGGCAGTTTTCTGAAGTCCACCACAGCCAGATAAAGACAACTGCACCCTGATGGAAGACCACCACAGACCACTAAAGACCATGGCAGTCTGCTGAAGTCCACCGCAGCCAGATAAAGACAACTGCACCCTGTTGGAAGACCACCATAGACCACTAAAGACCACGGCAGTCTGCTGAAGTCCACTGCAGCCAGATAAAGACAACTGCATCCTGCTGGAAGACCACCACAGACCACTAAAGACCACGGCAGTCTGCTGAAGTCCACCGCAGCCAGATAAAGACAACTGCACCTTGCTGGAAGACCACCACAGACCACTAAAGACCACGGCAGTTTTCTGAAGTCCACCACAGCCAGATAAAGACAACTGCACCCTGCTGGAAGACCACCACAGACCACTAAAGACCATGGCAGTCTGCTGAAGTCCACGGCAGCCAGATAAAGACAACTGCACCCTGTTGGAAGACCACCACAGACCACTAAAGACCACGGCAGTCTGCTGAAGTCCACCGCAGCCAGATAAAGACAACTGCACCCTGCTGGAAGACCACCACAGACCACTAAAGACCACTGAAGACCACGGCAGTCTGCTGAAGTCCACCGCAGCCAGATAAAGACAACTGCACCCTGCTGGAAGACCACCACAGACCACTAAAGACCACGGCAGTTTTCTGAAGTCCACTGCAGCCAGATAAAGACAACTGCACCCTGCTGGAAGACCACCACAGACCACTAAAGACCATGGCAGTCTGCTGAAGTCCACCACATCCAGATAAAGACAACTGCACCCTGTTGGAAGACCACCACAGACCACTAAAGACCACGGCAGTCTGCTGAAGTCCACCGCAGCCAGATAAAGACAACTGCATCCTGCTGGAAGACCACCACAGACCACTAAAGACCACTGAATACCACGGCAGTCTGCTGAAGTCCACCGCAGCCAGATAAAGACAACTGCACCCTGCTTGAAGACCACCACAGACCACTAAAGACCACTAAAGACCACGGCAGTCTGCTGAAGTCCACCGCAGCCAGATAAAAACAACTGCACCCTGCTGAAAGACCACCACAGAACACTAAAGACCACGGCAGTCTGCTGAAGTCCACCGCAGCCAGATAAAGACAACTGCACCCTGCTTGAAGACCACCACAGACCACTAAAGACCACTGCAGCTAAATAAAAGCTACTACAGTTGGTTAAAGACTACCACAACTATCATTTACACCATAATGAATCCAATTAATATCTATAACTCAAAAACAGCAATGTTTCTGAATGTCAGTAAGGGTCTGTGCGAGCCCACACTTGATCCCCTCATCCCTTCATGATGACAGAGCTTACACATCAGTTTGGCTGATGTCCTCTGTGAATAATTCACCACGGTATTATACAGTAGTTACTGAATAATAAAGGATTAATAACTGAAAGATTCATAAAGGCCTATCAAGGCTGCCGTTTAAAGGGTTAATGACCTTATGAATGTTTAAAGGACAATGTTGGAGTGGATATTAATATATAGACCCCCAGAGTGGAACCCCTCTCAGACGGTCTGAGCACTGTGTGTGTGTCTGAGAGGTCTCTGATTACACCCAGAGCTGCATTAAGCCGTTGCCGATTCTTATCTGTCGTCCCTGAGGGAAACAGTCGATATTGTTCTCGGCTCCCTCTGATGTAAAGAGCAATTCCACATTAATTATTCTTTCAGGTGGGCTGTCATCGTGTGTGTGTGTGTGTGTGTGTTTGGGCATGGGCTTAAGTGCTGAATACGTAGAGCTGCTGGCCAGTGAGGGACAGAGTGTGTGTGTGTGTGTGTGTGGGTATTTGAACGTAGGGCTGAGTGATGTCATGGTGGTCAGCAGTGGTCAGTGGGGGGCAGTGAGGTGTGTGTGTGTCCAGTTCTGTGTGTGTGTGTTTAAATGTAGGGATGGTGGAGAGCATTTGACAGAGAGGGCTGGGACATTAGCATAGCAACACTGTGTGTGCAGAGAGAGAGAGAGAGAGAGAGAGAGAGAGAGAGAGAGAGAGAGAGAGAGAGAGAGAAACACAGAGAGAGAGAGAGAGAGAGAGAGAGAGAGAGAGAGAGAGACAGAGAGAGAAACACAGAGAGAGAGAGAGAGAGAGCGAGAGAGAGAGAGAGAGAACACCAGGACAGCTCTACATCTCACCTGCTCCTTATCAGCCTTCAAACACACACACAGAGAGAGAGAGAGAGGGGGGGGGGGAGAGAGAGAGAGAGAGATAGAGAGAGATGGAGAGAGGGAGAGAAAGAGAGTGACAGAGAGATAGGGGAGAGAGACAGAATGAGAGAGAGAGAGAGAGAGAGAGAGAGAGAGAGAGGGAGACAGAGGTAGCCAAGCAATTAATTGTCTTCTCTGCCTGGCATCTCATTTCAACACTCAAGCAAAGAAAGTCTATTACAGGAACAGGATGATCATTAAACCCCAGCAGTAATCACAGATAAAAAAGAGGAGAGAAGAAAAGAAACACCCTTCCCCCATCCTTTCTGTCCTGAGCCCCTTAAAACACACACAGAGAGAGAGAGAGAGAAAGAGAGAGAGAGAAAGAGAGAGAGAGAGAGAGAGAGAGAGAGAGAGAGAGAGAGAGAAAGAGAGAGAGAGAAACAGAGAGAGAGAAAGAGAGAGAGAGAGAGAGAGAGAGAGAGAGAGAGAGAGAGAGAGAGAAAGAGAGATGGAGGAAGAGAGAGAGGGAGAAAGTAACTGTGACAGGGATATTGAAGAATAATAGCAGTAGTGATGCTCCGGGGGTCAGTCCCAATGCAGATAGATACGGCATTTCACCTGCGAGAGGAGGAGGAGGAAATAAACGAGTGCAGACGGTAATTTTTCTAATTAAGCGCATGGCAGCAATGCCACACCAAGATCGGGACCTCGCCTCAGGCCTCTCTCTCTCTCTCTCTCTCTCTCTCTCTCTCTCGCTCAATGAGCCAAGAAGAGAAACGCAAAAGAAGTGAACACGAGGAATGAGTGTGGGCAATGAGAGAGAGAGAGAGAGAGAGAGAGAGAGAGAGTGGGCAGTTCATTTGTCTCTGTCAGTCTGGTTTGCCTCTCAGTTGTAACGAGGAGGACAGACCCCTCTACAGTCCACTGCGGGGAGAGAGAAGGGGTGGGGGGGGGGTTGACGACTCCATAATACACGGGCAGTCGAATGTTTGGGGACACAGAGCTGCAGTCACGCCCTCCCCCGGGGGTCCTGAGCCTGTTTGCTGGTCGTTTTTATTTTTTTTATCAGGAGAGAAACGCAGAGCTGTGGCAGCTGTGGAGTTCAGCCGCAACATCTGGATTTTTATTCGGGTGACAGTGGCTTCTATATTACTCTTCACCACCTTCCATCTCTCTCTCTCTCTCTCTCTCTCTCTGCCAGGATGTGGTGGTGGACGGGCGAGTGGACGCTGATGTAGCACTCCTGAATGCATCGCAGGCAGAATTGGACAAACTCATTTATTGGCCGTGTGTCCACCCTGAGCAGCAGAGTGTAATGAATGGCAGAGCAGAGCTGCTGCAGTAAATGCTCTCTCTCTCTCTCTCTCTCTCTCTCTCTCTCTCTCTCTCTCTCTCTCTCTCTCTCCCTCAATCATTCTCAACACCTTCCTACTCAGAATATCTCAATCTCCCTCTCTCTCTCCATCTCTCTCTCTCTACGTCTATGTCTCTCTCCCCATGGCTCTGTCTCTCTCCGTCTCCCTCTGACACTTTCTCACTCTGACGCTCTAAATCTCTCCCTCTCTCTGTGTATCCAGCCCCTTCAAATGATCAGAAACAAATCCATTAATCAACACACAATCAATACAACTGCCACATAACGCAGTGCAAAAGTGAGAGACCGCTTTATTCATGCGTCTCCTCCCAGCCTCATGCCGGCACATCTAATGATAATAACCGCCCGCTTCTCTCTCTTATGTTCTTTCTCCGTTATGTATTCCACTCATCCCTGAATCTCTCCATCCATCTCTGACTCACCCCGTCTCTCTCCCTCTGTTTCTGGAAGAAAGGCGGCCGACGACCCGGGGGTCACCGGTCCGGTCCCCGGCCCCCGGGCGAGGCAGCGTTTGCTTGGGCGAGATAATTAACCTGAATTCTGCAGTGAAGCCGAGCGCGTAATTGATAATGAGTAAACCGCGAGCCACGCTGGAGGATCCTGGAAAGGGCATCTGCTCCACATCGTGCACACAGCGCTGATAATGACGTGTTATTATCGTCAATTATTTACCCGTCTCTTATGAATATGATATTTAATAAGAAAGAATGTTGACTGGGTGTTTGAGGAAACGCGGCGTAGCTTCGGTACAATGTATCGTTTATTTCTCGGTATTAGCTTTGGAAGGTTACACATATTTACCTTAAAACCACAGCTTCAAATGCTCCACTGAGCTGCAATATTGAGATCACTACTCTGGGCTCAGCACGGCAGAAACGGCACTGTGTAACATGTAGCATGTGCGTCAGCAGCTGTTAACGTTGACTGTTCGGCTGTAATACCTTGTGTGGAATATGATAAATCATTCTGAGCATCCAACGTTGAACCAATCGGCTCGAGTGCTGGCGCTAGTTCATTGTCCTCTGTTACTCATCCTTTCCGTGAAAGCCCCTGCTATGCTTTCCACAGTGAAACCCACTCTCACCTTAAAAAAAAAAAAAAAGCATCAGCCATTAACAGCTGTTTTCCCTTCCCTGTGATATCCCTTTACCCGAATCCACCCGAATATCCCTTTAGTACATTATTCCGGAGATGCACGGCTAGTCACACTACTCATTCACTTTACAGAAATCCATTTTTCAGGGCGTGTTCGCAGTGCTGTGTGGATCTGGAGGCCACCAACGCACACACTGTGAAACAAGACCGCCCAGTCAATTTTCTGTGTGATAAAACTGGGATAAAATGAGTCGTAGAGGTTTTAGAATTGCCCCGCCCCCTCCTCTGAGTTTGACCAATCAGAGGGCTGGAACCATGTTTATGTGATAGCACAACACTCGGCTTCCAGAGCTTCTGCTCCTCGCTCCTCACTGCTGTGCACTCAGGGTCGGGGCAAACAGCGAGCGGCTCATCATTTAAAGGAACAGTCGCTGAAAGCAGGCGTCATAGACATTTCATTTAAGACTCAGAACAGTGTTCCCTTTAAGGTGTAGATTCTAGCCACGGAAACACAACAACTTTAGAAAATACAGCCCTGCCTCCTCCACTCTCTGAAACAAGGAGGAAAACTCCAGATAAAATGCAGCTCTCGAGGTCCAACCCAAAACCGAACGAGCGAATTACTACATCCCCCTCCTCAGGCTTGTCCCTTTTCCCCCAGCTATCTCCTCTCCTACTATTTATCCAATTTCCTCCCTTGTTTTAAAGCACTTTAATTGGTCTTCATCATCCAGACAAGTGCTTTCAGACAGATCATTATCACGAGGGCTCTGTCCACTGCTCCTCGTCCCTCTCCTCCGCGGCCTTTGTGTCGGAACATGCCTTAAATACAGAGATAATAAGCAGAAATAATCAGCTGTAAATGTGCCTCGGTGCAGTCGCCTGCAGCATCCCGAACCCAAGCTGGAAAACTGAGGAGAAAGTAAGGCTCGGATTGCGGAGTCTACTACTTTCTCTCTCTCTCTGTGTGTTCCTCTGCAGCCTGTCAGACAAGGGATCCCAACATGGCGGAAATTATTGGATCTGGATCAAGTTCAGCCGTATCATCCAATACCAGAGATCATTTTTACACGGAGGGGGAGAGGCTTCCGGAATCGATGCCGGGAGAAACACAATCCTCATAAACAGAAATACACACCGCGCGCACGGACAGAGATGAAGTCACCTATATACGCCATACACCGCCCTCTCCAGCCGACGGAGCAACTTACAGCATCCGGGCCCCACTCCAGAGGTTCATCCCCGAGTAGAGGATGCACAGCTGGAACCTGATGGCGAGGGGCATCTGAGGGTTTTGTGTTTTTTTCCCCCCTCACTCCTTTCTATTTTTATGTTTGTTTCTTTTTTTAAATGAATTCAAAGGCTGCATTTCATCTCTGGCCCTCGAATGCGTCGCCGCCTCTGACTCTAATGCGAGTCGACACATCAGAACAATGCACATTGTCAGAGGCCTCTCCCTCGCTCAACCCTTCTTTTTTTTTTTAAAGACTTGCGCAATTAAGCCATGTTCCTTTATAGTGCCAACATGAAACAGCACAGAACATCTTCCTGCAGCAGCCCGAGAGCGAGAAAGGGTTCAATATTCATGAAATATTCTAATATCCCGCGTCCCCAGTGGGGTGAGGAGAGAGAGAGAGAGGCAGAAATAATGATCATTCCTCATGTCAGCCAGCACGGGCGGCCGGGGAGAGAGAATTATGCAACAGCGCACTTCACAAGCACTTCTCTGTTTTCTTTTTTAGGGTTTGGGGTAAGTGGATTATTATCCCAAGCGGTACACGAGGAAATTAATGTTCGCGCCCATGTCAGAGCCTTGAATCTTTATTGGCGCTCTACTGCCATACGTAGCGTTCCTCCCCGTAACCGCGGATGCCTTCCGAGACCGGGGGGGGCGACCGTTCCGCAGAAGGGAGCAATTAGTATTTAGGCGGTAAATTAGAGGGCCCCCTCGGGACGAGGCTCTTTGTTCTGCATTTCATTCGGTCGGGACTTTCGGCGAGTGTCGGGAGGAGAGTCCGGCGTTGACGTCTCAATCCTGGCCCGGGCAGCAGACTCGGAGCTGGCGGGCGCTTGATTGACAGGCCTCTGAAGATGACTTTGGAAAGATCGATTTCTCTTTGGTTTGTTGTTTATTTGTTCCAGCGCTGAGCTATGTGCCTGAAATCCAAACAGCTCCGGAGAGCGTGTCGGTTTGTGTCAACCCCCTCATAATGAAACGGCATGTACTTCCAAATTGTCCGTGACATTTACAAATGTAACAGCGGGCTTTAAAAACTTGTTCAGCTTGACCTACAACGTATTAACTAATGAAACACACACTTCACATAATGCCTTTAGTGCCCCAAGGCTAATCCAGGCTTGTTGCATCACATGCACCAAGCCGCGTGTTTCCTTTTCAGCAGTTTGTAATCTGCATTATTTATGAATGAAGCATCTGAATAATGAAGCTTGATTGTACGCGTAACGGCGCGCCGCTCCAGGTCCGTGGCCTTAAAGGTGTCCCGGTGATCGTACACTTCCCTAATGGAGCTTAATGGATTGTGTGTGGCACTCTGCTTCTCTAATGGGGTGAGATGTCTGAGAGGTCTTTGTTCCCTGGCCCTCTCTCCACTCTCTCTCTCTCTCTCTCCCCGCCCCGACCTCCCTGCTGACACTCAGATGAGAGCAGGGGTTAGCTTGGGCAAATTCGCCACAGGGGACTTTGTCCTTGACTGACGGCGTTGACTAAATGCTGGCCGTCTCCATGTGGGTCTCCCTCGACAAACTGCAACAACCAATCCCTAGTGTGACGGCAAAGATCAAGAGGCCCACGGTCTGTTAGCGCTCGGTGTCTTTGTAAAGAAACGAGAACATACCGAGCTGAGGGCATTCGTCGTGCTGGAATAGACTGTTTGTTTACTTTATTTATGCTGGTTTTCTGTTGTTAATAGCCTTAGTATTTGCAGACGAGCAACAGGGACGGCTATCGGAGCACCACTGTTGAAGCTCACCATGGCAACAGAGCCGGCGAATGAATGCCCTTCCCAGTTAGCATGCAAGGGCCATGACAGGGCAATTACATCATGCAAAGTTGATTTTCTTTCTCACTGAGACAATGGAGGCACTTCATTATCGGGACCTTAAAAGAAATTCTATTGGCCTTATCGGCACTCGCAGGGAACGAATGAATGAACGAATGAATGAATAAATAAATAAGTACATCCTTACAAGTCGCCGTCTTGTGAAGTCAAAGAGGCAAGGGAGAAACAAAGGGAGTGAGCGAGAGAGAGAGAGAGAGAGAGAGAGAGGGACAGAGATAAAGAGAGACCAGTCATGGGTGAAGAAAGAACAGAGCGAGAGAGAGAGAGAGGGCGGGTAAGGGACCACAGGAAGACAGGAAAAGGCATGTGGAAGAGTGGAGGCTGCGGGAGGGAAAATAGCGTGGCACATTATTGAAGGACGCTTTGGCGCTAAGCTGCTTATTGATAAAAGCACTAATCTGGCTGGCAGAAGGTAAGGAGGCTGAGGATGTGTGGCGATAAAATATCTGAGCTAAAGGCAATGCCATCAGGGAGCTGAGCCACCACACGGCTTTACCTAAAGGAGCTTCTCCTTCCTTTGCTTTTATTATTTTTATTTTTTTTTTTACATAAAAGTATGAACCTGACCAGGGGCTGCTCGCACATCCAGCTCCAGAAAAACGAGCTGGTAAAGTGCCCCGGCTTCCATCAGCAAAGATAGACCATGCGAGAATGTCAGCGTCTACCTTTTCACTTATCTCTGATTATTACCTCGGCTACATCCTCAAGCAAGATGGTAATTTGATGCAATAAGAGATCGGACACCCCTGGTGTTGTTAAGAGGCGGAGAAAGACGTAGGACCCCGATAGCGGATGACAGACTATACGACGACAAAAAGGAATGTTCAAATCCGAGTTCACGTGAATCTAGCTCCTCGGGTTGTGTGCGGAAATGTATTTAGCAGGAAATGAATCTGACTGTGAGCCCTTGGATATTACCATAATCACTATCATTATTGTCATCCTCATCTGCGCCCACATCATCATTAGTCTCCCATCTGCGTGCTACCGCTGTGTACTGCTCCATCCATTACTATGACAACATCAGGCATCTTTCTCCTTCTCCTCTGACTACGGAGCCGGCCGCCTCTGCCCTTAAAGCATCTCCGGGGCCCGGGCTGTAATCCCTCTTAACAGGTAATCATTGGGATGTTAGATCAAAATCTCCACCTTGCTCACAGGGGGGACCTCTGCCGAGGCTGGAGAGTTTGAACCGACCGTTTCCACAGCTCCGATCTCAAGCTGCAAGGAGAACGAGAGAAAGAGAAGGAAAGAGAAAGATGATCCAATCCCACTGCAAAACTTTCTGTCTGGGAAATCCCGGCTATAGCTTGTCAGGATCACAGGGATCGATTAGCCTACACTGCCCTCATTCGCTGCGAGTGGAGATCCAACCCAGAGTGGAGATCTTATGAAACAATTAGATGTGAACGTACCGAGCTGGTAACAGGCCAAAAGCAGGGTGGAATCATGCAGAATTGCTGGGAGAGAAATGGTCAGATCTGCCTATCTGCCCGGGATGGCCATGCAGCCTTATCTCTCCACTACCCGGACAAGACCGCTCGTTTGGACTATGTCTAGCGCATTAAACCCCTGAGCACTAGTCCAGGCCAATCGATTCCAGAGCGCCGGCCAAAGCCGGTCAATCGGCAAGTGCCTGCAGGCTCCAGCCTCTCCCGTGGAAGCCCTACATAAATAAAACAAAACAAAAAAACAAAAATAGATGCATAATAAAGCTATTCCCTCCGCTTCCTGTCACCTATTTAGCCCTCACCATGTTGACAAGATCACACCAGTGGGGTGCGGTACGTAACGGCGGGTGCCCTGGGATTCCTCATTACCGGGGTAATGTCCCTCGGAGTGCGAACGCTCTCAGTCGCAGGCCTATTTTATTCCAGAGGTATTTGTTTATAATTGCTTTGCTCATTTCTTGCCTCGCAGGCAAGCGAGCCAGGACGGGGAGGGGGGTCTTGATCTCTCAAATTCCTGTCAGAGCCGCGGCTGTGGGAGGCTCCTGCACCTGGTGGTGGATAGCTCCGCTGAGAGAGAGCCCGCCGAAGGCTGCAGGTATTGTGCTCTAATGAGGAACAGTCTGAAGGTATTATGGGGTGGATCCACCATGGGGGAGGAAATCTGAGGAGGGTGTGTGTGTGTGTGTGCCAGGTTTTGAAGGGGGTTTACAACTGCATTCTGTCATGGATATCAGCCAGCCACAGCCGGGGAGAGCAGATGCTCACTAGCGAAGGATTCTGGGACAGAAAGCTGAAGGATGAAGGCGGAGGGTTTGCCGAGGCAGAGCGGTGAAGGGCCACTAAAAAGCGCAGTGTTATATTTTACGCTGTTAGCTTCTTTTTCCAACTGCGCAGGGGTTGATTCATTGCCAGACTCACTTCACAATACAGGGGGCATAATTTACTCCAGAGAGAGAGAGGGGGTCAAGAGAGACACTGTGAGAAAAGGGAAAAGAGGGAAGAAGACGAAGAATACTCGGCGGAAATGCATAGCCTCTTGACGGACAATTTTCTTATCTCACATCCTCGCTTGCCCAAGGAGAGGGAATATGAAGCGTGAGTGGTAGATATCGAGATAGAGAGATGGAAAGGCCCGATATCTCGGAAGCTATGGATGGGCTGGCCTGGCTCGTGCTATTTTTCAGCTGCGGCAAATTCTCCCAAGACATATTCCGAGGGTCTTCCGTCTTCCTTTGCTCCGAACGGTCACGGCAGGCTGAGGGAGGAGGTTTGGGGAATAATCTCTCCACACGCTGCCTCCTGGAGTTCACGCTGGGTGAGGAAGGTTAAGCGAAGTGTTCCGTTAATTAAAGTCTGCCCTAAAATCCCCGCTCGCATCCCTGCCTCCAAATCCTGAAGCTCCAGCCGGAGTGTGAAGCTGGGAGAGAGATGAAGGGGAACCCGGAGAGGTGTGGGGAGGTGGGAGGTGGGGGGGGTGTCCAACACTGAGCTATCTCTATCTAATAAGGGATTTTTAATTGTGTGGATTTAATTTAAGCACAGATTTACAGCTTCACCAGCTCTCATCACGCCCACTTAAAAATAAGTGGGAACGTCGCTCCCTTGATCTAGGGTCTTCCACTGTTATCCTAAAGGAGGAGGGTTCGCATCATTAAAATCAAACCTGCATCTAAATCACTGGCTCGTTCGGTCCTGGCTCACAGGGTTTGCGCCAGGTTTAATCACAGCGTGACTGAGACTACAGCTGTTTGACAAAAGGAACGCTTCCACATCTTCGCTTCCATTTCATGAGCCTAATATATATTTCTTTTATTTGAACCGAACACATTACTTTTATGCTCAATAACGTTCAAACAGCAGCTCGGGCGAGAACGCAGGCTCCTTCTCGTGTTTCCATTAAAACGCTTTTCCAGAAGGGAAGTGGTGGTTGGGCCTCATCTCTGAATGTATCACAACATTCCTGTTCAAAATGCAGTGTGCAAAACGTGTCACGTCTGTGCCGTGACCAAACTAATTATCAGCCTTGTTCTGTCAGCTGAGCAAGTGGCACCCCCAGCAGCCCTCACACAATCTAACACATTCGGGGTGGGGAGGTGTGGACGAGCACTGGGAAAACCTCTGATATGTCACATGTGCCACCTACATGTATTCCTCCTGACTTTGTGGGGCACTTCTAATGTTCTTGGCATTGGAGAAAAGCAGGTGTTTGAGCTAAAACATGTGGCTTGGAAAATCTGAATTTACATTAGAACAGAGCTCTTCAAATCGGGCGGTTGGATCCAGGTTCCAGGTTCGGGATTTTAAATGGCCAGGCGGTATGACACTATAGCTGGAACTGCACATGTCTAGCCACTATTAAGGCCCCTGGGCGGTGTCTGTAGTTGTGCACTGGGGCGTCTGCGTCGCTCTGCAATTACACCGCCAAACCACTAGGGCTGAATCACAAATATACTCCCAAATACAGGGCACGGTGGGTTCAAGTTCCATCTGGGTGCAGTTTCCATGTTCTCCCTGTATCTGCATAGATTTCCTCCGGGGGGGGGGACGTTTTCCTCCAGAGACCACAGATGTGGAGGTTAGGTGAAATGGCTTCTCTAAGAATTGCCCTGGTGTGTGAGTGAATGTGTGTATGCCCAGGTATGTAGTGCTGCAGAAGTGTTTGGGACGTGCCCTGTGTAGGGAGTAGGGTGCTATGTGAAGTGGTACCAGGAAAGAAACAAATACAACGCCGTATGCACTTTTCCCGCCTGGTTCCCACTCCACAATTGTTATTTATTTATTTATTTATATATAATATAAATCTCTTTTTTTGGAGGCGCTCTATTTTCCCTCAAGTTGTTCCACTTTTGTGCATAAATTTGCTCCCATACTCAGTCTCTGCCATGTGGAGAAGCTGAGTGTAGATTTCTTCATGTTTATCCGATGACGGAACAATCACAGTTGTTGCAGTCCGTTTCCCCACGATGTCTGATTACATTTCTGGGGAGAAGCATGTGGCGGATGTAGGGGATTGGGCAGGGGACGGCGTAAGGTTTGTGTCTACTCCAGACCAATATGTTACTAATGGCGTAGGTCCTACACAGAAACATGAACTGGCCTATAGTGTCATAATCCGCCAGCCACTGGAAAATCCTGGATTAATTTGAAGACTAGAACAACTGTCATCTTGGATGGAGCGCCAACAATCCAGCAAACACAGTTCCACTGCTTCACACATTCCTGGGTGGCCTTGGTTTATATGAGTTGTAGATGGTGTTGCAGCTGTGCTCCAACCCTGAAATCCTGAACTTAACTTCAGCAGCTAAAACCTAACATCTGGCCTCTTTCGCTTCCTCTCATAAAACTTTGCTCATGTCCGCATTTCACCTCCCTGAGGTCATCTCGTCCCCACAAAGAGACAAAAACAAGAGCGCAGACAACCCCCCCCCCCCCCCACACACACACACACACAAATCCTTCTTCTCAGAGTCAGGCCATGCCTGTGTGAATTGAGCATTCAGATTCTTTTTTTTCCTCCTCCATCACCTTTGGATCAGTCTCCCCTCGCCAAACAAACTCCCATTAATGACTTTTTAAAGAGCGGGACGGAGAGTAGCTGAGCCGGCCGCCAACTCAGGCCTGAACGGCAAACAAGGATGCTGTGTTTACAGTCTCCCTCCCTCCCTCCCTCTCTCTCTCTCACACACACACACACACCTGAGCGCATCCTCACACTCCACAATGACTCACTGTGGAGTGTATTACCGACGGTTCCGCCAGGCCTCGCTCTCCACATCTGTCACTCGACTTGGCTCGCGCTTTTATTATTTATTTTGGTCAATCTGTTCTGCCTGATGTGGGGAGGGATCCCTCACATGAGTTCACATCTGCCCAAAGATGTCACATGAGTTAACATCTGTCCCTGTTTTTGTACGCCTGTCAGTCAACTCAGCCACGGGCTCCACAGAGCGCGGGGTGACGATCCGGTGTCTGTACGGATATAGAAAACACACAAACCCAGGGCTGCAATTTGAAATATGAGCTTCTGTTTTTCTACTCCTGCTGCAAACATAAGCGGGATCTTTAGGGGGCACTGGGTCAACGCCCTCCACCCCGTGTGTCCGCAGTAAGAAATATCACTGCTGGACCGAGTATAGCCCACCAACCCAAACTACCCAACTACTACAACATCTTGGTTCCCCTGATGAACGCAGTGTAAACAATGTATAATAACTCCAGCAGCAGCTGCTGTGCCTGATCCACATGTACCAGCGCCACACACACACACACTTGCTCTGTGGTGGTTCTTTGAGCATCGAAGGTTAGTGTAAAGGTGGGCTGTGAAAGTATTCAGAGCCAAATGAAGCACAGGACTACAATGTGAACCTACATCAGTAGGTTAGTGGAGCTACCCAATGGACAGTGAACACGCCCCCCCCCCCCCACCCCCTTTCAGTCTCTGAGATAAACAGTGTTTAAGATGTAATCAATTCTTAAAATGAGGTCATGAATCCTACTCATTCGTCAATAGCTGAAAGCACACTGCCCAACGGAGTGATCACAAAAATAAAACAAGAAAACAGTCGATCAGTACCTTCACCACATCCAAAGCTCACAATATAATACCTGCATGGGATTTAGTCCTCGTAAAGCAGCTGCAGCATTTACGACTACACACACATCAACATCTGCACGTATGCGATTATAGACACACGGAACTTGAACAATGACAGACACACACACACAGACACGCTATCCATAGCTGGAGTCTGCTGTCACTTCCATGCCATATGCTGTCCATCACAGAGCCGGCGCTGCTTTGGGTGACTGTTCTCTGCAGTCAGTGAGTCCACAGGGCCTGTGCTCACCCTGACTGTCAGCTAGCATCTGCTGGCATTACCAAACAGCACACTGGTACTGACGGAGCCGAGCCCACGCATCCTCAAACTCCGTCTCACGCGTATCCGCTGCCTACTAACCATCACTAACACACTCTCTCAGGAGAATAGGCTCTACCTGATACGGCTGCACATCCCCTGGGCTCCCACACACTTACACTCTCTTTCTCTGTCACACACACACACACACACACACACACACATCATTCCGCTTGGTCTACTTTAACGTTACTCTCTCGCCTTACCCAGAATTAATGTGCTGGATTAGCATCTAAATGCATTCAGCCAAAACAACGCAGCGGAGAAAATGGCCACGGCCCTGCCTGGTGGCAGGAGGTCAGATATGAGCGTCCCCTCTGTGTACCGGTCCGAAATACTGACTCCACGGGGACGGTGACAGATATGCACATTTTACACCCTACTTAACCTCCCAAAGATAGCAATTCTACAGCAATTATGCAAAGAGAAGCAGCCACCGTCTAAATTTAGATTCCTGAAGAGTCCAAACAACACAAAAAAGAGGTGCAGTGCATGCAGAACAGCTTCATTTCATCCAGCCTCGTCTTTGTGCCGCTCGTCTGAGGCCAGAACTCTCCGTCAAACCCAACCCACCCCATCAGGGTTAGCAAACAACAAACAGAGGCACGTTTGTTTTCAAGTTTGTTTGATATTTCATGAGAAGCGTCTTCTGTAAACCACTGTAATTGAGTGAGCCGTGATTAAAGCTATTTTTTTTAGAGACCGAGAAGCATCTTAGACAACAGCGGAAATAGGCTATAGACGACATGTCACTATCCTAGAGCTATTACTTCTCTTTTTTTTTTCCTCCTTCAACCCTGTGTGCCAAAACTTGACGGCTAAAGGTATTACTCTTCCACGCTATAGCTTTCACCGTGTGCCAGAAACGCATAAAAGGAACGAAAATAAATACCACGCTCATTATTTCAGCGGCTAAATACAGCACGCAGTCATCTTATTCACCAAGATAAACTGGCATTTAAGGTTTATTTTTAGGAGGCGTACTCCTATATCTCTCTATTAATCACACGCTTGCAAGCGCTCACCGATTTTGTGCTGTATTTCGGCTGATTGGTCTTGTAGCTGTAATCCGAGTACTGGTCGGAGCCGGTGGAGTTGTCATCTCCTCCCGTTCCCACAAAAGTGTTGGTCGCAGGAAGCTCCTGGACTGCCTGGTGCTTCTGGGAGGCAGATGGAGACTGGGCCTGGAGTTGAATGGAGGGCAGGGGTGAATTGGAGCGGTAATGGCGGCCCAAGTCAGGGCTGCCAGGCGGGTAGGTCAAGGGTAGGTGGATCCTGGGGCTGTCGTTGACCCCATCGATGTTGAATTTCAGACTCTTCTGCAGGCTGACTTCTTCATCCTCTCCAAGAGGTTTGGGCGACTTTGGAGGCTTGCCCTTTCTCCCTTTCTTGCCCTTAATGCTTTTTGGCCCTTGCTTGGGGGCGTAAAGGTCCTTGGTCTCCTTCTTGCCAGCTTGGTAGCCGCTCTTGGTTTCTCTCTGGAGGCGATGCCTGATGAAGACGACCACTATGATTACCATGACCACCCCTGCGACTCCAGCCAAGCTGCCGTACACAATGTTGCTTCTCTGAGTGGCTAAACCATAGTCCGGATCGCCTGCAATGTCCGTATCCAGCGGAGTGTACAAGCTATGTCCCACTAGCGCCTCCACAAGGCTGACGTTGGCGATGGTCTCGTTGACGTAGATGTGCACTAAGGCGATGGCGTGTCGAGAAGGCTTTCCTCGGTCGCTCACTTTCACCACCAAGCGATGGAGGCCTCCATGTTTTCGAGTCAGCTCCTTCATCAGTTTGATCTCGCCGTCAGAGGGGGAGATGTAGAAGAGCTCATGAGGATTTCCACCGGCGATACTGTACACGAGCTCAGCATTGGAGCCAGAGTCTAAATCTTCCGCTTCCACAACCTCAACCACGCTGTCGGGCGCAGACAGAGGAGACAAACGTCTGAACGATGAGTTGGAAGGTTTGGTGACCACAGGAGCGTTGTCGTTCTCATCAAGAACATTGATGGTCACACCGACGTAAGACGACCTGGGAGGTTCCCCTCCATCCACTGCCTTGAGTCGGAAAGTGTAACTGCTTTCTTTCTCCCGATCGAAAGAGATGCTAGAAAGGATAGTCCCTGTGCCGTTCTGAACAACAAATTTCCCAACATCTGGTTCCACTGAGAGCTGCACTTGGGCATTTTCACCCTTATCCATGTCCAGTACGGTCACCATACCCACAGGGCTAAGCGGAGGCATGTTTTCCAGGACAGAGAAGCTGTAACTACTCAGCATGAACTTGGGATCATTGTCATTCCTATCTAGAACCTTGATCACGACCGTGGCTGTTCCTCTATGGCTGGGGACACCTTTGTCAGCTGCAGTAACTCGGAACTCGTAGCGTTCCTTGTGCTCACGGTCGAGTGGACTCCTTGCTCGCACTTCCCCTGAAGTGGGGTCGATCTCAAAGAGCCCCCTGGTGGAGGAGTCTGCAATAATGCTGTAGACTAGTTCCGCATTGGTGCCACTGTCTGCATCCACAGCAACAACATCAAGAACCTTCTCTCCTGGTTGGTTCTCTTCAGCAAACTCCACTTCGAAAAGTGGTGGTGAGAATATGGGAGAATTGTCATTAGTATCAGTCACCTGGACCTTCAGGGAGTTGGTGCTGGACAAAGCTGGGTTGCCAGAGTCCACAGCCACAATCTCCACCCGATAGTCCCTGACCCGCTCAAAATCCAGGGGTGTGGTTGTCTGTAGGAAGTATTTCTTCTTGTTATCCACAGAGGAGTCGCCAGCCGGCCGGAGCTGAAAGGGAACATCTCCTGCCACTACACAAGTCACAACAGCGTTCTCCCCCTCGTCTTTATCTGACACCTGGACCAGCGCCACCGCTGTGCCCACTGGCATGTCCTCAGAGATGTTCGCCACCCCATCGCTATGGGTCCTAAGACCAATGCCACGGATCTCCACAGCTGGCGCATTGTCATTCTGGTCAGTTACCTCAATGGAAACATATGCCGTGGAGCTTTTGGGCGAGGGACCTTTGTCCCGTGCAATGACATGGAACTTCAGGCTGTTTATCTCCTCACGATCCAACGGGCCTTTGACAGATATGATGCCAGTCGAACGGTCAATCTGTAGCAGCCTGGGCACGGGGTCACCGGCCTGGTGTATGGTGTATTCAATCTCTCCATTTGCACCGAGATCCGAGTCGTTGGCCTTGACCTGCAAATAGAAAGATTGAAAGAAAGAAGAAACGGGAATTAAACGTTATGAAGCTCTGAGTGCTACACCCAAAAGCATCTGTAAAGCACTTAATCCACCAGCACTGATATTAGAAACATAAATCTGTACAAAGTTACAAAGATGTTTCAATCCTGGGGAAGGTTGCACAAGTGCTGCCTTTTCCTAAAGACAGGATTCAAGGCTCTGTAGTCCCACATGGAAAATATCTAAAAAGATGTTTCACAGTTTTGCTGAATTATTGAAGGTTCTGAATGACTGACCACTGGAGAATATTGCAAGGGTGATTAAAATCCAGAGGAAAAAAGTAGACAGAAGTAAAGAAAACAAGTGTGTGCTAAGTCAACCTACATTTTTCAAGCAATTAAGCTAGGTGAACTTAGCGAACCGGGCACTGCTTGGCTAATATAAAGCATCAAAGTAAAGAGAAAGTAGTTGAGGGGGGGGTTAAGACAGCAGCGCTCATTAAAAACTTCACACTCCCAGATGATGCAATGCGCTTCTCGTTCTGTGCTGAGATCTAAAGGTTAACAGTACTGTATCTCTCTCTCTCTCTCTCTCTCTCTCTCTCTCTCTCTCTCTCTCTCTCTCTCTCTCTCTCTCTCTCTCTCTCTCACTCATTTTTTTTTTGTTGGTTTACCTGCAGCACTGAGTGCCCGACAGGGCTGTTCTCCGAAACCTCAGCTTCGTAGGAGGATTTTTCGAACTGGGGCGCGTTGTCATTAGCATCCGTGATCACGACCCTCAGCAAGGCACTGCTGTAGCGAGATGGGGATCCTCCATCCACAACTCTGATGGTCAGGTCATAGGAATCTTTCAGCTCCCTGTCCAGGTTCCCGAGCACAATAAGCTGAGGCAGTTTTTCGCCCCGATCATTTGCCATTTGAAGGCTAAAGAGCGCACTTGGCTCGCCTCCAGGGTTCAGTTCATACTTGAGCACTCCATTGCGCTCTGTGTCTTTGTCAATGGCCTGGGGGATGGAGAAGGTGGCCCCGACGTGGGCGTTCTCCTGCACCAAGAGAGTGATCACAGGGGAGGGAAACTGCGGGGTATTATCGTTGATGTCCTGCACTTCGATCCTTCCCTCAATCAGCCTGGGGCTTTGGTTCTGAATCAGGTCCGTGACAGACACTTCAAACTCCAGAAAGCATGGCTTGCCCTTGATCCGGCAATCCTTCAGCGTCTCTCTGTCTATGGGGATCTCGGTGGTAAAGATCTCCCCCGTTTTCCCGTCCACTCGCAGGTAAGGGGCACCCACCTCCAGCTTGTACAAGTGACCCGTGTCCGGTAAGCCCTGGTCGGCCGCCAGGCTGCCAATCAGCGTGCTTGGCGGTTGCTCCTCTCGCACGCGGTAGAGGATGCCGCCCAGAGCGCCGCTGATCGAGTCCACCAGCAGGGCCCAGAGCAGAACCAATCCTACTGAGAAATCCATGACACCCCAGGGAGGTAGCACCTCAGTCTGGAAAACAAGAGGGTGAGAAAACAACAAGTTAAACCCTATAACAAGAGCGCCGTTTGTTAAACACTTCAGAATCCTAACGTTCTGGAGTTCAATTTGCAGCAGAGGGCTGTGTAAGAACGAAACCGAATTGGCACACCCGGAAAAGTCTGTGTTTTAAATACACTGTGAACACTAAATCCAGGGCTAAAAGTACTAAAAGCTCTTTGGAAAAAAAATAAATAAATAAAAAAAGAAAGAAAGCTGCCTCTTCCCCTGGTACCACTAAAAGCCTCCATTCTCATTATCTTGCATTATTCATCGTGCTCATTTTTTTTTTTTGACTAGAGGACAAAAAAAAAATCACTGGTGAGACAAAGAGGGAAAAGCAGAGGAACTCTGTACAAATGTTTACAAAGGAATCTAATTGCAGAAGATATTCTACCCTCCTCTGACACTGTGTGTATCAGGTTTTCTTCAATTTAGTGCTGGACAACAAATAGCGGGTTTCTCTTAAGACTCCAAGCTAAATCATCCTCGTTAATGCCACACAGGAAACTGCTAATTATCACCCTTTTGACTGCCTGTCCAAGTTAAGCTGCTTTTGGAAATTAATGATTTAACACCAGTAATAAGGCAGTCCTTAATGGGCATTTTTATTAAGAAGGTATGGGTGACTGTGTGGCACACACACACACGCAAACAAAAAATTAAACAACAGCTCAGCAGAGCTTCCATTATTTACAGCATCAGTTAAGACCCCGTCTCATAATGTGGTCGCAATGCATCTCCCCCTCAGACTCGATGGGAATTTACAGGCAATGATGTGCTTATTAGACAAGAGCATGGAGCAGAGGGAAGAGATGATGTAGATGAGGGGTTCTGGATGAGTATAATTATAAGAAAAAGAAGAAGAACAAGAAGGAATGTAATTGATATAGTGCCTTTTTTCATATCAAAAGGCGTTTTAAAATTCGGGGCAATTTAGAGCAAAAAATAGCGGGAATATTTTCCACAGTTTGGTTCCGCGTCTTTCTCGGCGAGCATCCAGTGCCTGAGGTCTCGGGTACAGGATGGGAATGTCCGTCTATGGATGTGGTTAAAAGAGATATTTACACAGCAGGAGAAGCAATCAGCACCCAGACGAACAAGTCCAGGAGTTAAAACTCAACGCAACCCAAGCACTCGGATGCCGAGTAGTACCGAGGTCACCAGAGCACCCGAAGGCCTAAGCTTTATCTCCCAGCCCAGATTTCCTTTAAAGCTTCCCAGAAATCTCCATCTCATCTCGGGCTCGTCTCGGCTGAGCTGTTTGGGGCTAATTTACCCACTGTAATGCTCGTGTTTGATTCCTAACCTGCTATGCCTCCTCATTAACGAATACCCTCTATTTTAGCTGCTGCTTTGATCCATATTCCCCGAGCTAAGAGACGTCTCTTATTTTCAGGCTCCACATCATTTCAGACTTAATTATTTCCTGAGTAGGAAGATTCCTTGCTGTGATTTGAAAGGGGAGCAGACGGTTTATTGAGTCTGCTCGTCGAGCTCTTGGTCTTGAGCAAGAAAATTCCTCGGGTTAACGTCCACGCGAGGTCGGCAAAACCAGAGCGGGATCGATGCAGGTTTGCGGCGGCGTACACGCGGCCTTGGTCCAACGGAAAGCAAATAAGTGTAACACAAAAGAGCTAAACACAGGAAAGCATAGAAATCCAATCAGAAATCCAATTCCTCTGTATCCGTTAAGATTGGGATTGCAGCATATTGATGCACTAATTGCCCGGTTATTGATGTGTCCCTTTCTGCATTTGCAGGGCGGCCTCCTGTCGATTGGCCTGGAATGATAGCGTGCCGGCTACAAACATGATTAGAAAGTGGGACATAAAACCCAGTTTCTGAAGGCCCTGGGTATAACTCCACAACCGCCTGAAGCTATGGACTGAGACACTGCGCCGAAAGGTTAATGACTGCCTGGAGATTTCTTGCTATGAGCTGGAATGATAACAACATCAATGTGCATGTAAGCTTTAGGTGTGTAACGGGAGAAGCTAACTCAGGCAGGAACAGGCACACATCTAGATGACTGTTTGTTTGTTGAAGATACAAAAAATATATATATACCTTAATCTCTCTGGGATTAGAGTCTCTGTCCAACGGACTGGAACACTCCCCTTCAATACTGAAAAATAATAGTCTAAAGCCATGGCTAAGATCTGCCTTCTAAAGAAAACAATGCAATACCAGTCACTATTGTTTTAACGGATTGCAATAACTCAGGGGTCACCAAACTTTTTGAAACTGGGGGGTACTTCAAAGGTACACAGTAATATGAAGGACTAATTGTTTGATACCAACTTCCTGAACACCATGAATTTACATGGTTCACCACTAATAATATTAATATATAATATTAATAATAATAATAATAATAATAATTCATTCATTCTTTCATTCATTCATTCATTATCTGTAACCGCTTATCAAGTTCAGGGTCGCGGTGGGTCCAGAGCCTACCTGGAATCATTGGGTGCAAGGTGGGAATTAATAATAATAATAATAATAATAATAATAAATATTATTTTATTAATGATTGGTGGCACGGTGGCGCAGCAGGTATGTGTCACAGTCACACAGCTCCAGGGACCTGGAGGTTGTATGTTCAAGTCCCACTCCTGATGACTGTCTGTGAGGATTCCCATCCAGAATCACTGGGTGCAAGGCGGGAACACACCCTGAAGGGGGGGCTAATCCTTCACAGAGACACACACACACTCACACCTACGAACACTTTTGAGTCTCCAATCCACCTACCAATGTGTGTCTTTGGACAGTGGGAGGAAACCGGAGCACCCAGAGGAAACCCACGCAGACACAGGGAGGACACACCACATTCCTCACAGACAGTCACCTGGAGGAAACCCACGCAGACGCAGGGAGAACACACCACACTCCTCACAGACAGTCACCCGGAGGAAACCCATGCAGACACAGGGAGAACACACCACACTCCTCACAGATAGTCACCAGGAGGAAACCCACGCAGACACAGGGAGAACACACCACACTCCTCACAGACAGTCATCAGGAGGAAACCCACGCAGACACAGGGAGAACACACCACACTCCTCACAGACAGTCACCCGGAGGAAACCCACGCAGACACAGGGAGAACACACCACACTCCTCACAGACAGTCACCCGGAGGAAACCCACGCAGACACAGGGAGAACACACCACACTCCTCACAGACAGTCACCCGGAGGAAACCCACGCAGACACAGGGAGAACACACCACACTCCTCACAGACAGTCACCCGGAGGAAACCCACGCAGACACAGGGAGAACACACCACACTCCTCACAGACAGTCACCCGGAGGAAACCCACGCAGACACAGGGAGAACACACCACACTCCTCACAGACAGTCATCAGGAGGAAACCCACACAGAAACAGAGAGAACACACCACACTCCTCACAGACAGTCACCCAGAGGAAACCCACGCAGACACAGGGAGAACACACCACACACCTCACAGACAGTCACCCAGAGGAAACCCACGCAGACACAGGGAGAACACACCACACACCTCACAGAGAGTCACCCGGAGGAAACCCACACAGAAACAGAGAGAACACACCACACTCCTCACAGACAGTCACCCGGAAGAAACCCACGCAGACACAGAGAGAACACACCACACTCCTCACAGACAGTCACCCAGACACCAACTGACTGACCTCCATAGGCCTGGAGTTTCCCTAATACAATGTAATCGCGATTTAAATCACAATTGTATTATTGGCCAAAAAAATTTGCAATTTCATATCTTCACCAAATCCCTCAGCCCTAGTTGAACATAATGAAATTAATGATTATAATTATTCATACAGCAATGAATCACAAGATGCATGTCCTGATTACGGCGGGCCTACTGTTCACTCGAATGGGAAACAAATAGAAACACTCCCGAACCTCGGAAGCATGGGCCCGAAATAATCAGGAGGACGAGCAATGGAACCTCCCTTTCAAACACACAACACGGAGGAACTGGTCCTGAAGTAGACGAAACAGCTGCACAAACAAAGCCAAAGACAAAGCGACTACTACAGAGCACACGTCAGGACCAGCCGTAATCTCCCACCTCCATAATTTGCTGCAAGCCAGCGAAGAAAATAGTGAGGCATCGGTTCAGGCTTAACACAGATGCCATCAAAGACTCAATTTATCTCTCCCACTGCCACCGAAATGTTTATGTGCAAGCGGGAAGAGATTAACCAGCCTTGAATACAATTCATTACGGGAGGTGTATTCAATATAGAGCTGCAGACACTTACCCAGGACCAGACAAATATTACACCCCTCCGTCCATGATTTATAGGTCATATTGTACAAAGTTATCATTTAAGCTCCTTTATGTTGACCAGTCTGAGCATTTGCCTCTATTATGGGCAATAAGACCTGAAAAACACCTCATTTATCCGCAATCAACGTCCTGTTTATAGACCACACCAACACAAACAAGCCTTCCATCATGTCATTTGCCTGTTGGGGACTCCTCTCAGTCGCTAGGCTAAGAATCCAAAGAAAAAAAGAAAAAAAAAGAGGCTGACCTCTCCATCCTTCAGCTGGAGTGACCACTTTGTGACATCCCCACTCTCAACACAATCATGTACACCAACTCAATGTCCGACCTCATCCGTCACCGTGCCCGTCCTTAACAGGCAAGGCAAACAAACGTCCCTCCGCATTTGTCTTTCCCCATTTTTTTTGGCTCCAAACACAAACAACCGCATGAAAAAAAAAGCGGCCGATGTTCTTCAGTGAAGAGACTCTCCAAACACCCCGCGAGTCCACACACTCCATCTCCCCCAAGATAAGGGTCCATAAACACTCGCCAAACAATTTACAAACGCTGTTGATTCTGCGCTGCTTCACACACGCCACCAAACAAAGGCCCGTTCGAGGAGAATTCAACAGGAAGATCTGGAAAACAAGCGTGGGCTGGGGTAAATAGGGAGAGGAAACATAAAGGCACTCTTTATTTGACTTGCTTATAATCCACAAAGGTATCTGGTAGAGACTTGGAGAGCAGCGAAACCGAGGAGAGCGTGTGAAACCGAGAATGAAAGAACAATAGAGCATCAGCAGATGCTCACAATATGGATGAGACTATTAGAACACATCTTGATAATTAACAGAATGATATATTAGCTAATTAATTCATTCATAGAATTAGCTCATTTATAGCGCAGGAATTTCCAGGTTTGGGCGAACGACACGCAAATGAATTCAGGTTTAGTTCTGTGACTACAGCTGAATGTATGAGACGTAAAAACACATTTCAAAGCCATTTTGCTCAAGGTTTAATTGAAATATTAATGTGGAATAAATATTCCCGCTTGCCGTTTACAGACTACGTAATTGTTTTGTTATTTTTTTTTGATGAATAAAATGAGAAAAACATTGGGAGAATCTTCATTTTGAAATATAATTATAGGTGATAAATACACAGTTTGTACATTTAGACACTTGGTCAGTGGATATTGTTTATATAGATTTATGTAAAATTAAATAAAATGTAAAATTCGTAATATTTACTGCACAACTCGTCATTCGTTTGCTTTGGGGAATATCACATATTCATTCATTCATTGTCTGTAAGCACACATCCTGTTCAGGGTCTGGGGCCTAACAGAAGATTGGAAGATTAAACACAATCACATGCACACATTAACAAGACTAAACACTGGGGGGAGTCTTTAAACAGTGTGGCAGGAATGTTAAACTAACACAAAGAATATACAACACATGGAATTCAGAGCTAATCCACCTAAAGCAAAATGTCTAACCGTGTCAACAAATTAGACATACTCTCCTCATCTACCACAGTGGAACTGTGTAAACAGCCCTATTCAGAACGCCCTTTCAGCGCCTGTTCCTTTAAATGATAATGAGCCGCTCGCTGTTCACCCCGACCCCGAGCGCACAGCAGTGAGGAGCGAGGAGCAGAAGCTCTGGTTTTTAGCCGTTTTCACTCTGTTCTCTTTCTTTTCCGTTTTTACTCAGTGCTCTTATTTCTCCACACTCGTTGTATCTATTTTGCTGGGTTTAACCTCGTCTTTGCGCTCTCACATAAACGCGGGTCCAGCTCTGTGATTGGACAGACTCAGACGAGGGGGCGGGGCCATTCTAAAGTCCCTGCACTTGACGCCAGAAGCGACAGAAAATCAGAATGACTCCTTTTGTCAGATATTCTGATTTAGGCAGCACACAGAATATGACTGGGGGGTCTGGTATCACTCTGTGTGTGTGTTGGTGGGCTCCAGATTCACACATTAATGTACACATGCAGTGATTTTAAACACACACACCCCAGTATACACTGTGTATGTACTGTCTGACAGTTCAAAGCCTTTTCCACTGAGATGAAGCCATTGAAATGTGCTGCTACCTTCTGCAGCTCCATGATCAAGTGCAGTGTCTCCGTTTCAGAACCCGCTTCATGTGACACAAACTCCAAAGCTCCTCAGACACACAAAACACCGCCGTCCGAGGCTCAGCGCTCGGCTCCCTGCGCTCAAAAGTTCACGCCGACGTTTTATGGCCCGTGAGTGCTGTGACCTTTTATTTTCCTGCTGAGCTCTAAATCATCCGTTATCACATTCATTCAGGTTCAACAGGTTTAGCATTTCACCGCAGCGCAGTTTAGTCAGTTACGCGTGTTAATGCTCCACGCTTCTCATTTGAGACGTTGAACTCGCTCCCAACATGTAACCAAATCTCACAACATGGACAAAAGTGTTTGGACACTGGCATCGTCCAACAGCTCTTTCCAAACTAAAGATCTCAGTGGAGAGTGTGTCCCCTGTCTGCTGTAGAAACATCTGCTAATCCTCATTTGAGGTGTTCTACTTGATGCTGGAGGAGTGCTGTGAAGATCTCATGAGGCTCCTGTTGCATGACACCAACACAACCCACCCCAAAGCTATCGGATGGCACACATCAACTGCCCAATGTCCGGGGGTCTTTATACCCCTCGAGCATTGAGTGTCTACAAACTCTTTACATGTGGTGTGTACTGCAATGTATTTCAATGTATATCAACACCAGCATAACACCATTACAAGCCCATTCACTAGAGGTGCACGTTGCTGTTTTATAGTCACAGAATATAGTCCACCTGTTGCTCTGCATACTTTGTTTGCCCCCTTTCATCCTTGTTCTTCAATGCTGCCCCCACCAGAGCAGGTAGACTATGACTGTGGTGGTGAATCATTCTCAGACATGACGTGATGGTTGTGTGTTAGTGTGTGTTGTGCTGGCATGAGTGGATCAGACACAGCAGTGTTGCTTGAGTAGTGTCACTGGACTGAGAATAGTCCACTGAGGCAACATCTTGTTGCAACAGCATCTTGTGGGCAGTGACCATTGATGAAGCACTAGAGGACGACCAACACAAATTGTGCAGCCACAGATGAGCTACTGTCTCTGACTCTACATCTAGGTGTGTCCAACAGAGTGGACAGTGAGTGGGCACGCACAGGTTAAATAATGCTTGCATCACTTGAGTATAAACACATGCACATTGTATAAGGATCATTCAAATAAATAAATAAATAAATAACACTGCACTTCACCGTATTGAAGGTGGGGGGAGTAGTGTTGGGGGGTGAGGAGTCTGGGGGTTGGTGGTGAAACCTTGTTTGTGCAAAGATTTCGTGGTTCCTAACACTGATCTCGTTATTGACCCAGTCCTCTCGGCCTCAGCTAGGTGTCCCCACTGGTCACGGCACCACTCTGTGATCCCACTAAGAGCTCCAGACTTTGGCGAAGCTCGGGCACATCTTACATTTAGGGGGTGAATTGGGGGAAATGGCAAGAATGACGAGGCTAGAAGCGAAGTAGTTGCTCGTTCGGTGGCAAACAAGTGGCAGGGCATTTTGAAAGACGGATACGAGGGGGGAAAACTCGCAAATCTGAGCCGTTCTTGTGGGAATATTAGACCCAGTTTCGCGTAAATACAAGCCCTATACGCTTTAAAAGCTTTTAAATACAGTTTCATCCACTCAGAGCTCCGGCGTTCCTGGAATTGTCCGTTCCACCTTAAACGGTGCAGCAGTTCCATTCTGGCGCCTGAGGCTCCCGAGTGAAAATACTGCATCATTTAAGGTGGAACGGACAATTCCAAAGAGACGTGCGAGCTGAAGCCAACTTCACCCAGCGCGAATTCCTCAAGTGGCATTTCTGCGTTTATAGCCCTGCTTTTTTAAGGTCGTACGTTCAAGTCAGAGATGCGAGGGGTCTTACCTTGCTCGCCCACTTGTTCCACTCCTAGCCAGCGTTGAAGAACGCCTCTTATTTAGAGCTGGTTTCCAGAAGCAGGAGCTTTTCTTTTCGGGTTTTCTCAGAGCATCACGAACGCCTAAAATCCTGCCTCAGGTGGTGGACAAATCCTCGGTCCGTCCACGCCATGTTCCTCGGCTAAACGAAACCGAACCGAACCGGTGCTTAGTCCCTTCTCCGTCCTCCTTTTTCCTTCTTGTTTTGCCTTGTTTGGGGGCAACTGTCGGTGAAGAAAGGGGGGTGAAAAAGAGCAGGAACTCTCGACGCCAACTCCCCAGACTCCTTCAGATGAACTCCGGAGTGATTTTAGAGGCTGTTTTCCTCAAAAATAAAACTAAGGAGAGATAAGGAAAAAATAGCGAAAAATGAAGGAAAAATACGAAGAATTACGACCAGCTCCTGCTCACATTTGCAAAGCATTCAGACGAATCGACGTTTGTTGTTTATTTTTTTTTTTCCTTTTAATTCCCCGCCGTGGATACGATGCACGCGCACCCGCAGAGATGCGTTTTTCTCCCCGTTTTCTGTTTTTAATCCTGCGCGTTTTTCCTCGCGTCTCCCCTCGCGCGACTGCGAGCCGGAATGTTTCTTCCTCTTCTCCTCAGCGCACGCGAAAAGGAGGTGGGAGAGAGAGTGAGTGTGTGTGTGTCTGTGTGTGTGTTAGGATGAGGGGGGCGAGGAGGGGGGTCTCCTCTCAGCTTCAGCAACTTCTTTTCGTGGCGCGAGCTCCAGCTCGTGCTCGCGCTCGCGGCTGTTTTTGCTGGGGAGTGCACAATTAGGTTAAGAAAGAATCTGCTAATTGCCCCTCAAGACGGCGACCCACATCCGCGCGCGAGACACTGCTGCTTAAAAAGGTGGATTCGACACGGATTTATCTCTGTTTCCCTTTTTTATTCTTTATTTTTCCCCTCTTTCTCTTCTTTTCTCCCTCTTTCAGGTTCTGTTTTTTTCAGTGGAAAGAACACAGCACCAACACTAGCGCATCAGCCCCGGAGAACGGTGGAGCTCTCTCTCTCTCTTTCTCTCTCTCTCTCTCACTCTCTCTCTCTTTCTCTCTCTCTCTCTCTCGCTCTCACTCTCTCTCTCTCTCTCTCTCTCTCTCTCACTCTCTCTCTTCTGCTCTCTCTCTCTCTTTATCTGTCTTTCTCCTCTCTCTCTCTCTATCTCTCCCTCTAATGACTGTTGAAGACAGTATTGATTATTGGTGATTATTAAGGATCATGGGAAATGGATAAAATCCATATAAAGAAATCCTCTCGAGTTATTTATTATTATTATTATTATTATTATTATTATTATTATTAACAATAGCTTTGATCATATATCAACAATAGCCCATTGTTCCTGTTGCAGTGAAGTCTCTCTGAAGCATCCTCGTTGAACTGAGCTGATGAGGGGCCGCGTATCGATCAGTATCGATGAGTATTGATGAGATTGATGTGTGTCTCGTGCGGGAGTTGTTTGGCGCATGCAACAGTTCTGTGCACTCTTAGCTCTTTTGGCGCCCCCACGGGGTCTTCAGGGGAACTGACACGTGTGTGAGACACAGAGAACGTGTGTGTGTGTGTGTGTGTGTGTGTGTGTGTGTGTGTGTAAGAAGGGTAAGGAGAGAAGCTGCTGGTGCTTCTCAGGACAGCGCTGGTCCAAAGCTCCAGGTCCCTGACCTCGAGGTGGCTGAGTGAGTCTGGGTTTGTTTGCACTGTGAGAAGCAGAGAATAAAACCGACTTCTAAGACTGAGAGAAACTGTGGGACGTGGAAAAAGTATCAGCGCAGACGTCTGCAGCACACTCCCAGTAGGAAAAGAAGCACAGAGCTGTGACCGTGGATTTTGTTGAAGCAGAAAGCTCTTAACTCTTATGCTCATGGGTCCAATCTTGTATCTGTATGAAGCATGGAAAAATACTACCTCTGTATCAAAGCAAGTGAGGACAACATAGCACTGGACAGGAACTTCCTAACAGTCTTTACAAGTCACAGAAAAGCCCCCAGCCCACACAAGTGTAATGGAAGGGAAAAACAAACAGGGAATAATGGATCAGCAAACAACAACGAATCTACCGTCTGTAAAAGAGCACAGCAAAACTAACACCATTGTTTTATCCGTTGCTATGGGTGTTGCATCACGTTACAATGCATTCTGGGCAAGTTCTGCTTCTGAAGCGGACATCAGTGTTGACTCCTTTCCTCGCTGCTCCGAGGGATCATCTAACACACTTCAGTTCAGTTCAGTTCATACAGAAATGGAGCGGTCCTTCAGATGGCATCTGGGATTACCCCAAAGGGAAGTGGGTGAGGGGAAGTTGATGAGGTGAAGTGGGTGAGGGGAAGTGGGCAAGCATAAGTGGTGAGGATAAGTGGGTGAGGGTATATGAGCAATGGGACCTGGGCGAGGGTAATTGAGCAAGGGGAATTGAGTGAGGATATATGGGTGAGGGTAATTGAGTGAGTGGAAGTGGTTGAGGGTGTGTGGGTGAGGGTATATGGGCGAGGGGAAGTGGGTGAGGGTAATTGAGTGAGGGTGTGTGGTTGAGGGGAAGTGGATGAGAGTATTTGAGTGAGGGGAAGTGGGTGAGGGTAACTGAGCGAGAGGAAGTGAGTGAGGGTAATTGAGTGAGGGGAAGTGGGTGAGGGTAATTGAGTGAGGGAAAGTGAGTGAGACTATATGGGTGAGGGGAAGTAGGTGAGGGTACTTGAGTGAGGGGAAGTAGGTGAGGATATATGGGTGAGGGTACTTGAGTGAGGGTATATGGGTGAAGATAATAGATTAAGTGTAAGTGGTTGAGGGGAAGTGAATGAGGGTATATGGGTGAATGTAATTGAGTGAGGGGAAGTGGGTGATGGTAACTGAGTGAGGGGGAGTGCGTGAGGGTGTGTGATTGAGGGGAAGAGGGTGAGGGTAACTGAGTGAGGTTAAATGGGTGAGGGGAAGTGGGTGAGGGTATGTGGTTGAGGGGAAGTGGGTGAAGATAATAGGTTAAGTGTAAGTGGTTGAGGGGAAGTGGGTGGGAATTGATCAAGCGTAAGTGAGTGAGGGTTATTGAGTTAGGGTAGATAGGTGAGGGGAAGTGTGTGAGGGTAATTGAGTTAGGGTAGATAGGTGAGGGAAAGTGGGTGAGGGTAACTGAGTGAGGGTAGATAGGTGAGGGTAAAACTGGAACTGAAGCGCAGGGCAGATATAACCTAAACCTGCCCTAAACCTAACCCCAGCTTTAACCCAGTAACACGCTGGTGTGCCAATGTGTGTATTACACGCTTCAGGAGCAACCCTCAGAACAACAGCCCCATGTGGCAGCACTTAGCATTAACCCTTAACCTGTGTGTGTACGGCATGATTTCATTACATTTTCACTCCTTTTGTTTTTCCAGTTCAATAAAACATTAAACAGCCTCAATGGAGATATGAGGTTGGTGTCAGCGATGATGTACACACACACACACACATACATACTCACCATCACCTACCCACATGCATACTTTGTTGCTGCTTAGCGCCTAGCCGTGTTGTTAATTGTTTATCAAGCTGGTGTTCGTTTTAATCAGGTGTGTCAGCCCCAAAATCGGCAGCTCAGACGAGCACAGGGGAACTGTACGGATATTTAATAGCCTGAGAGCAACTCACATTGACTTCACACACACACACACACACACTTCCTCCAGGAGCAGCTGCACAAAACACTTATTTACTCTCTGTTCATCACTCATTAGACTGATACAGTGCTTACGGAGCACAGCGCACACAGTCAAACACATCCACTTCAACTCTCTCAGCCTGCTGCCAGGAGCCGTCGTTTACATTGCTCTTCAGAAACAAAATGCTCTCCACATGCCTCTCAAGGGTTAACTCATTTCCAGTGGAAGGGCACACATCTGGACACCTGCTCATACAGGGACTTGGTTCCCATGCTGCTGTAATAAAGTAGACACTCATCATCCATATGATACTGGATGGAGGTCTATCACTGTTCGGTTCCGTTGCTGGAGGCGGAGCCGTGTTTATACCCGTCTAGCCAACACTTGGCATTGAGCATGGTGACCTTAAGCTCATATGCAGCTGTTACAGAGTGGCTTTTGTTTCATTTCATGAACCTCTATGGTTAAAACACTATTATTAGACATTATTCATGTGTATTAATGTATAATTACAAAGTAATAACAAGGAATATGTTGTAATTACTTTGTTTTGTAATAAATAAGTACGACGTAGATGAAATACACACACTTAACGCTGACTAGACTGGAACCAGACAGTGATGAGGTCTAATACGAGTGGTCTAAGCTGCTGAGTGACAGAGGTGCTGTCCGTCAGCTCGGGGTTGCGGCCGCGTGCAGGCGTGATTCATTAGGAGGAAATGGCAGGCGAGTTTCTGAGACGACCCTCCGCTCGTGCGCGGCCGTCCGGGCGATACCATCGGCAGGAAATGGAGGAGGGAGCCGTGCCGCATCCGGCCGAGTCACGAGAGGTGACACCATGCCATGGCTTAGCACTAGTTGTCATGACGATGCCGATGTCAGCCCCACTGACGGTCACTAGCCGTGACAGCGAGGACCCGGCTTCTTTTTCAATTTCCAGCTTGGAGCCGCGAGGTGCTAGACGCAGCATCTTCTCAAGCAACTCTCTCTCTCTCCCCCTCTCTCTCTCTCTCTCTCTCTCTCTCTCTCTCTCTCTCTCTCTCACACACACACACTCTGTGTGTGTGTGTGATGGGCTGCTCTACAGCTCTCTCACAGAAGTGTAGCAAATGTGTCAGTGGCTACTGTTTGTTTGGTTGTTTTGTTTTCTCCCCAGTAGAAATAGTTTGTGGGAGAGAAATGACATGCCCCCCCCCCCCCCACACACACACACACACCCTACCCCAACCACACACACACACACACACACACACACACACACACCAGGGATGTTGATGGCATTTTAAAAACAACACCATTTGTTTCTATTCTTAAAACATTTTGTAAAAATGTGAATTGACTTTTAAAAATGTTTCAAAAATTATAAAATAAAAGTCTCTACATTCACTCAAGGAAAAGAATGCTATTTATTGCCCCCTGTAAAGCCCCTCACCCCTGTGTGAGGGCACATGGAAAATGGGGGCGGGGCGAGTGAAGGAACATCACTTTGTCCTCCCTCATCATCCATGGCTGAAGTGCACTTGAGCGAGGCAAGTAACACCCAACTGCGTCCAGGACAGTGTGTGTGTGTGTGTGTGTGTGTGTGTGAGTGTGTACAGTTCTGACATAAGGTTTTGCTCGAACTGTAAACACTACTCAGAATTTACCCCGTTGTTTTCCTTCATGGAAATCAATGGTGCATTTTATTATAATAATTCAGCGCTTCAATCCCCATCAAAATGGTGGAGGGTCCAGACTATCTCCAAAACACAGGGCACAACAGAGGAGCACTCCCCAGACAGAGCGGCAGTCCATCACAGAGCGCCAGTCCATCACAGAGCGCCAGTCCGTCACAGAGCGCCAGTCCATCAGGAAGTGTGATGAAATGTATCAGCTTCCATTGTTTGTTTAGACACATCAGGGAAGTAGTCCCAGCGCGAAATGAAAGGGGAGCAGCTTTAGACGGAGGAGACGTCTTGTGTCTTGACCGGTCGATACGGTTTGAGCCGAGGGGAGAATGGTGTAAATTTGATTTTGGGCCAAACTGTTCCTCTAACGATCCGTCTGGACGCTTATCTCAAAGTGCTTCTGGCCTGCCACTAGCCTCATGCTGATTAGATACATTTGTATCCTAATGGTGGTCTGCCAAGGCCTTCATTGATTGTCTTGTGGTCAGTGGAGCGCGAGTGCTGGCACTACTTGATGCACTTAATTATGTGTTTACGTTGCAAATTGAGGGGTGTTTACTCATACGACGGTCATCTCCGAGCAGGGGCTGGGATCACATGACCATGTTGCTGACCCCTCCCCAACCCCCTGGCAACAGGCCTGGGGCAAAGAAAACCCAGCGTGCTGCCCACCTTCTTATGATCCAGGGGTTTCTGAGCTTTCTGTTGGATGGAAAGCAAAGCGCTCGCTTAATGACCTCCACCCTGCTGCGGGAGGTGATCTCACAAGGAGAAGCGAGGGAGAAAGTGGAAGAATGGAAGCCAAACAGCCTGAGAACGAGTAGGTTACCTAACAGGCAGAATCACGAGCAGCGATGGCGCAGACACAATAGAAGTCTTTCAAGACTCACAGCAGAGATCCTTATTAAACGCAGACCCTCCGCCGCCCCCTTAGCAGCAATCAATTTTGTATAATCCATTAGAAGGGCCAGGAATCAAAAGCTACACGGATGGATTTACAGTCTCGGGGTGCTCCGACAGGTCAGTGCAGACGCAGGGAAAAGCAGGGACATAGAACAAGCTTCTCCCACCCACGTACCCCTCTCCCTCCCCTTCCTCTTCCCGTTCCTCGGTCTCGGCTCAGACGGATCTGATCTGCTGGAGCCGCCGCAGCCCGAGCCCACGCCTCCGGAGGAATCGGGACTTCTCCTGCTCCGGCAGCCGCTCTGAAGCGAGGCTCTATCAAAGAGCTGCCAGTGTGTGATCCTCGCTCCTTCGCCGATCTCTCATTAGCCGCAAACAAACAGCTGTCGGGTCGCCTCTCCTGGGCTCTCATTAAACCCTGCCAGTCATCCTCCCGCTGCCGGCCGGCCAATCGGAGCGCAGCTCCCGCCCACGCCGTCGGGTCGAAGGTGAGGCGAGTACGAGACGGCGCTGCCTCCTTTCGTCTGCGCTTCTGAGGGGGTTTCAGAGCGAAGAAACAGCCTTTGAAAGAGTTGCCAGTGGTTCCCCGCACTGTTCCTGGAGCGCTGATGTCTCATGGAGTGGCTCCTGTGTTGTTTACCAAACAGAGGTCCTGGTGGTCCTCGCTCCTGGACCCCTCTGTTCTGGGCCGATGACCAAAAGGAACAGGGTCCAATGAATTCTGCAATTAACAAGAACTGGCTGTGTTATATATCAGAGCGGTTTCTCATTAGTAACTCTGTAGTGTCTCGTTACATTGCTGTAGTGTCTCCAAGGTAACTCTGTAGTACCACCTTAATATCACTGTTGCTTCCTTAAAATAGTTTTAGTGCATAATTAAAATCTCTATAGTCTCCTTAATATCTTTTTAACCTCATTAATGCCTCTGTTGTCTCCTTAATATATCTGTAGTGTCTCATTCATATTTTGGTTGTCTCATTAATATCTCTGTAATGTCTCTTAATATTGTTGTAGTGTCTCCTGAACATCTCTCTGGTCTCTTTAATGTTTCTAGAGTCTCTAATATATCTGTAATGTCCCTTAATATATTTATAGTGTCTCCTGAATATCTCTCTGGTCTCTTTAATGTCTCTGTAGTCTGCTTAATGTATCTGTTGTCTCCTTAATATATATGTAGTGTCTCATTCATATTTCGGTTGTCTCATTAATATCCCTGTAATGTCTCTTAATATTTTTGTAGTGTCTCCTGAATATCTCTCTGGTCTCTTTAATGTCTCTGTAGTCTCCTTAATGTCTATGTTGTCTCTTTAATACATCTGTAGTTTCATTAATGCTTCTGTTGTCGTCTTAATATCTCTATAATGCTCCTTACTAATGTTGTAATGTCTCCTGAATATCTCACTAGTCTCCTTAATGTCTCTAGAGTCTCTGATATCTCTGTAATGTCCCTTAATATATTTGTAGTCTTCTGAATATCTCTCTAGTCTCCTTAATGTCTCTAGAGTTTCTGATATCTCTGTAATGTCCCTTAATATATTTGTAGTCTCCTGAATATCTCTCTAGTCTCCTTAATGTCTCTAGAGTCTCTGATATCTCTGTAATGTCCCTTAATATATTTGTAGTCTCCTGAATATCTCTCTAGTCTCTTTAATGTCTCTGTAGTCTTCTTAATGTCTCTGTTGTCTCTTTAATATACCTGTAGTCCCATTAATGCTTCTGTAGTCTTCTTAATGTCTCCATTGTCTCTTTAATATCTCTGTAATGCTCCTTAATGTCTTTGTAGTGTCTCCTGAATATCTCTCTAGTCTTTTTAATGTCTTTGTAGTCTCCTTAATGTCTCTGTTGTCTCTTTAATATATCTGTAGTCTCATTAATGCGTCTTTAGCCTTCTTCATGTATCTGTTTTCTCCTTAATATCTCTGTAATGCTCCTTAATAATGTTGTAGTGTCTCCTGAATATCTCTCTAGTCTCCTTAATGTCTCTAGTGTCTCTAATATCTCTGTAATGTCCCTTAATATATTTGTAGTGTCTCCTAAAAAGTTCTCTTTTCTCTTTCTCTGGAGTCTTTTGTTTCTCTGGAACACACCACATATATACATTTACATTTCTCTGGAATGTATCTTTTGTCTACTTAAAATTTGTTTAATGTCTTTTAATATTTCTGTGGTCTCCTTACCGTCTCTGTAGTCTCTCCTCAATATCATGGTGGTGTCTCCTTATTTTCACTGTGATGTCTCCAGGATGACACTGAGGTCAGATGGAGAGATTGTTGAGACTGTAGTTTGTGTTCTGAGAAAAAGAGGCCAGGCATCTCTGGTATCTCCTCCTGAGTCAAAGTGGAGATCTCACTGATGTCTCACCCTGGGCTCAGTTCTGTTTTTCTGAGGAAAATGAGGAGATATCTTAGCCATAATTGAGCAACCTTTCAGCAGTGTCCCATTCCTCTGGGAAGAGCTAAGGTATGGAAGGGTCTTGAGCCCCTGTTGACCTGTGTGAGCCCCCACCCCCGGCTCCTGTTGGTGCCCCCTGGCGCTGCGGTGATGGAGACGTAAACGATCCACTCTAATGAAAGGTGAGGCCCTCTTTAAAATCACAAGGCCATTGTTCGGTGATTGTGAAACAGTTGTGAGTCACTCGACCCCCCGCCGTCAATCAGCTCTAATCAGAAATATTCAAACGGGAAGAAAGCCACGGAGCGGAGCGGTGGTCCTCGAGGGCGAGGAGACGGGACGCTGGCGCTCGCTCCCGACACAAAACAAAGCGGCTGATTGGGCCGTGTGTGGTGGGGGTGACGGGGCTGACGTTT
>NC_089817.1:33819656-33849656 GCF_029633855.1 Hoplias malabaricus
TATACATAAAGACAGAAGGGTGAAAACACTTTCACACAGGCTTCAAGACAAACCCTGGGGTCTTTCCCTCCGTCTCAAACCTTCGTCTTTCTTTTCTGGGACTGGAACAAGGCGGGGCAGCATCTGTTCGTAAAGGAACCACAGCTCCAGTGTCGTCCACACTCTCAGAAAAAGTCTAAAAGTTCATATGCAGTAGCTTTAATCACGGAATACAATAATAACTGTAGATTGATTCTTATGTTGCCTTGATTTACACTGTTTGTACGTTAAGTGACAATAGTGTAACCTCTACCGTACCTTTACCTCTGACTGTGGAAAGGCTTTACACTAGCTGTGGGAGCGGGAGGATTTGATGGCACTCGGCCACAAGGCTGTAAGTCAGTGGATGATTAGTTCTGAACCACAAACAGCACGACAAAGAACGTGGTTCAAATGTGTGTGTGTGTGTGTGTGTGTGTGTGTGTGTGTGTTGGGCATTGGGTATGACCTTAAGCTCCTGTGAGGGTCTTAAATGTCTTAATGGTCAACTCTTTATAGAAGGGCAGGTTCTGATTTTGCATCATACAGAGACATAAGCATAGTACTTAGTGCAAACACACACACACACACACACACAAACATTTTGGTTAATGATAGATGAGTAGTCTATAGTTTGTTCCCGGTAACCAGCAGTTACATTTGCAGGACTCACACATAAACACACACACACACACACACACACACACAGGAGAATGAATAGTGAAGGAGGGTTGCTTTCACATAGTGTATGAACAGCCAGGCTGGCAGAGATATGTCCTGATGTGTGTGTTTGTGTGTGTGTGTGTGTGAGTGTGTGTGTGTGTGTGTTCTGTAATGTTTTAGTGTGTTCTGTGGCTGCAGACGGCTCGGGTCATCAGTCTCTTTGAGAAACGCCACGTCAGCCGGCCCAGATGAGCTTTTAAATGACTGTCACTTCTCCCTCTATTTCAAACGGCGGTGTGTTATGGCGTCCTATAGACATCCCCCTTATTTACGGTTTCTCCCGCTCCACGCCGCTTTCATTTATGGGCCCTGAGAGTAAACCAAGAGCCTGAGAACAGGGGGGGAGACGGTTCTCAGCCTCGCACGACCAGAACAACAAAATACCAGGCTGGTCTTAAAGATAAATACATATCAGACTTAAAATCTGTTCCTGGGAATTGTTCAACGTGTACACACTCAAAATGATATTTCTACAAGGGCTTTTCAGTAAAGAAAATGGAAAAATAACCCTAAAAAAATGGAACGTTAACCCTAACCCCAAACATTAACCAGCAACTTACATTTATGCTCAAAAACAATAGAAACCCAAGAGACACTAACCCTAACCCTAACTGTGATTTTAAACAAGGATCTAACTGTAAGCGCCAAACTGTGTTTTGTGTTTGTTATACAGTTGCTAACAGTTTACAGCACTGTTTCTACAGCTCTTCTTCAGGTTCATAACCAAACAACTGAGAGTACTTAGTGAAACAGCGCCACCAGTGAACGTGAGCTCATTTAGTGAATTTAAATAGTTGCTACACTGTAAAAAATGTCTCTGAATTTTACGGTGGAAAACGGTAAAACCATGACAGTAAATGACTGTAAACTCTAAAAAGGTTGAAAACAGTTTTCTGTAAAACAGTGAAATACCGTAAATACTTTTATCAGCCAAAATACAACTTTTTTACATCTCTTTACTGTAAAATGTACATTATTTCACTGTTAAACACACACACCATTAGGGGGCGGTACAAGTGTCCAAGGACTGGGAGGAGCTGAGACTCATTAGGGAGCTCCCAGCATGCTTTGCCTCTCTATATTTTCTGTGAGTTTCTTTGTTGTTTTCTGTGTTTGAGACTTACTGATTTTGGGTTGCAGTGGGGTGATCACTGTGTGTGTTTGTGTTTCTGTGGATATTGTGTCGATGGTCAGGAAAGTTCACCATCAGCCTGTGTTCCGCGTGTGGCGCCCAGATACCGAACATTTCTTTAGTCTTTTCAGCAATATCTCCTTTTAAAGGCTGAATACGGGATGCAGTTTGGCTTTATCTAAATACGGCAATACACAATTTACACGTTAATTTTAAAGCAAAATAATGTTTCTTTGTTATTTTTATGTAAATAAGATGGGTTTTTTTTTTACAGAAATGTACTGTAAACAAAACAGTCCTTAAATGTAAAATGTATGATTTGCCAAAAACCTTACCATATATTTTACGGTGAAATTCTGGCAACCACAGCTTCCAGTATTTTACCGTAATTTTTACGAATTTTTTTTACAGTGTGGTCGTAACCAATCATAACGAAGACATGTGAGAGACATCTGTGGTGCTGATTATTTATTAAAGTATGTAATCATTTCGGGAGATCTGGTTCCAAACGTATAGTACGTCAAAATGACACATCACAAGACTGGCTCCCGTACATGCAAATGAGATTTATGTAAATGACATATAAGTGTTTACAATACAACAACAACTCAACATGAGGAAAAAAAAAGAAAACACTTGAAATATGTGTGCTATTAGCCCTTTAATAAGTTCTATAGGGAACTACAGGAGGCTTTTTTTCTTGTAGCTCTGAATCCATCGGTCAGTGCTGTTGTTAAAGAGTGCGGTAATGGATGATGTGCTACGGATGCAGCAGGTGGAGATTAAGCTGAGAGATGTTGGTGTGCGGCTGTAATAAGGAGAAGAGGAGGGTAGGGTTAGAGAAGGAGGAGGAATAAGGAAAAACAAAGTACCCCTTTTTTTTTTCTTAGTAACAATTACCAATTCCTTCTTGACAGGGCCAGGCGGCCCGCGGGGATCTCACGGGTCAAACAGAACACTCGGAGAGTTAATTAAGCCGTGCCTATGCTGAATGTGAGTTAGGAACGAGGTGTAAAGGCTGTTAAGGAGATGTAGGGCAGAACTATCGGGCGCAGAACTCGCAAAGATGTCTTTCCTTTACCTGCAATCTCATTTCGCCCAATTAGAATGAAGATCCTTATCTCTGGACATTATCAATGTTCCTTGGGCATTGTTCAGCGTGTCGTGTGCAGACGGAGACCACTCTTTTTCCAGTGTCCGCTCCAAACAAATGTGATGTTTGATGTTAATCTTTGTTTAGAAAATCCCTGAAGATAAGATACAAAATGTAGCAAATGTAGCACTCACAGAAGTCTATGTCTGTCTTTGCCCATCCTTCATTTGTGGGAAGTGTTTAACCCTATGGGTCTGAAAGGACGTGGAGCCAGTGAGAAGAAGGGAACATGGCCTGAGGAAAGAAAACAGACACAAAAGAATGCCACTGAGGTATTATCTATTTCTGTGTAACAATTTTTAGCGTTATGATGGAGCTTTTGTGGTTTAGCTTTTACATAACAATATTTAATTATATTTATCTTACTACATTTCATAATATGTACTAAATAATTTACATATAAAATGTGTAATATTTATATTGTTGTATATTAATGTGAATATCTGGCAACCCAGCATGAAAACAGTCTTAGAACTTAATACTAAGACTAACCTTAACCTTAAACGTAACCCACTATGAAATCTAAAGCATTAAAATGTGTGGAGTTGTTTATTTATTTAATAAAATATGTTTGAATTTTCAAGACCTTGTTGAACTCTACGAGTGATTATTATTCTGTGACGGTTATGGATCAAAATGCAGACATTGGGGGTTAAAGGGTTAAGCACCCTGGCTTGTGCTTGGTTTAACTCGGTAAACAAACTGATCTTAACTAATTCTGGTGCTGCTCTGCGATTGGCTGAAACTTGGTGTGATATATATATATATATAAAGTCAAGTCTTGCCCCTCCGGCTCAATGCTTTGGAGCACACAGATCTAAGCCCGGCTGCATGACCGTCCTCAGGCAGGCCCAGGGCAGCAGGCTCTCCCCAGGCTCAGCCACGGGCCGGACAGTGGTCAGGAGGACCAAGGAGAAGCTTCAAATGGACAGGAGGCCATGTGTTTATGAATTCCGTATGTCCAGGCTTTGAGGAAGCACCAGGAGCTGCGAGGAATGTAAAGTGGTGTTTCGTGGCCAGTCTCTTCAAATCAATGTTGATGTCTAGGCAGTGGGGTCTAGAGCTATGGTGGGCGTTCGGTTGTGTTTATTACTATGTTACTAACATAAGTAAGCATTATTAATGAAATATTAATAATATAGCATTAACAGCTTGGGATAGTGATTAGAGAATCAGGCTTGGGACCAGAAGAACAGTGGTTCAGACCCAAAGAACCAACTTGGGTGGCCTTGCTTAACAGTGTGTGGGTTGGTGGGCTCCAGATACGCACATTAATTAACGTACAGATGTATTGAGCGTTTGAATCTGTGTTCTAACGTGCCATATGTCAATAACAGTGTGGACGCCATGTTTCCTGGGCTTCACAATTACAGAAGCACCAAAGATGACCATTAATAAGCATGCATTATGATAATGCATTATTAATATGTTATAACTACATTACTAACATGTTATTACTACAAAGTATAACTAATCCTTATTAGAGTGCAACAAATGGTTTTGAAAGCCTGTTTTTGGTGGTATAATGGAGTATGAATGAAAAATTATCTCCATACGATAAATATATATAGGTCTGTGTAGCTCTCAGACCTCCTGCTACTGCAGAGCTGTAATAGTTAATATGTGAGGGACTTGGCCTCCAGCCACACCTCGTTTTCTTCCTCCTTCCCCTTCTCCTCGTGTTGTTTACTGTTTGTAGACGGCTGTTTTGTTGGGCCTCAGGGGTTTTATTTATTTTTAATTTTTTTTTTTTTTTTTTTTTTGCGCCAGCGGCTTGTTGGTCAGGATTAAATCCACGGGACGGGCGCGCGAGAGACGGTGGGGGAGCTGTAGGCTTTATTGTCCGGCCCTCTCATTTACACTCACATCCCCATGGCCGCGCGGACCGCCAGCATGAAAACAGCAAATTAAGCAGCTTAACGATTCGCCGGCAAATGGCTTGTCGGGGGGAAAATAAAAGCGTTCGGAATCAATAGCCCAGATTTGAATGGATTAGCCCAGAACAGTGTCTCTCTATGCCTGTCCCTACTTGTGGTGTCATTAGTCTTATTAAGCTCCTCTCTCATTTTCCTGAACACGTATGTATTTATTTAATTATTAATTTGTGTTATTTATTGAGGGACCCATGGATGAATCCTGCCCTTTGGAAGGCTGTTCGTTTTTGCGCTCCTCGTTCGCGGTAATTATATGTTGGCGCATAATGAGCTATTTATCGGAATCAGTCGGTATGTGTGGGGCATTGTTATCCCGTCTGTCATCTCGTACAAACGTGTCATGCTCGGCGGAGGACTTTGATGGGCCACTCTCGCGTGTCTCACTCCGGCTTCCTCGGCTTATCAAAGGCACTCGGGCAAACGCTTGGAAGATATTCCTCCCTGTTTCCGAGCTGGAACCAAACCGCCGCCATAATATATTCACTCTGTGTCTTCACAGGCCACGGCTGTGTGGGCCTCGCTGTCCGTCGCTGAGCGTGAACAATGTGCTGGCACTATTTATACATCCCTGTGTTAACCTGAACGTTCAGAACTATATTAAAAGGTCCTTCCTCTCACATCGTCCAGTTACATCCGTGTTTCAGAACTCGGAATCCATTCGCGCAGTTGCTTTGCAGATGGTTCAGGCACAGATTTGTCTTCCGCCCACACGACACCTTCGAGGATTTAAACCCGTGAAGGCGCACATGCAAATGTACTGGCCAGTTTATTGGAAACCCCTCCTGCTCGCGTGTCCTGTTAGAGATCGGATCGTTCAGCCAGTCCTCAGTAATCTGCTTCTGACACACTGTAGTTCTGCAATGTATTCTGTATTCCACTTGTTGCTCTGCATACTTTCAGGACCCCCACTGAGCAGGTGTGATATTACCTGAGTACTGGATCATTCTCATTGCTGCAGTGACACCCACATGGTGGTGGTGTGTTAGTGTGTGTTGTGCGGAGTCTGAGTGGATCAGACATCTGCTGCTACTGGACTTCTAACCCACTCTTTGTCACAGCTGGACTGAGAGAAGTCCACCAACTATTCCATTGATGAAGGCCTAGAGGACGAGCGACACACACTGTGCAGCGACAGATGAGCTACTGTCTCTGACTCTACATCTACAAGGTGGACCAACGAGGGAGGAGTGTCTCACAGAGTGGACAGAGAGTGGACACTGGGTTTAAAAACTCCAGCAGCACTGCTGTGTCTGATCCACTCACACGTCAGGCTGGAGGATGACCCACCTGCTCTGTGTGGGTTCTGAAAGTGGGCAAAGGAAGTAATCAGAGCAACAGAGAGGCTACACCTGCTTGGCTACCAGCGTGTCGTGGCAGAAAATGAGACTTAAGAACATCCGCTAACGTTGATTTATTCTCAAACCCTCTCTTCAGAACAAGGCCAGGAACAGCTTCTGATTGTGTTGTGTTTTGTTTAGTTTTTCTTTTTTTTTTGTGAGCGTTCTTCAGAAGCGTACAAAGAAAAACATCAGCACACAGCGTGGCGGCGGCGGCGAAAAGGAGAGAAAAAGAGAATATCCCTCAGTCATCGCATGTTTGAGTGAGAAAGCGGCGAAGCACAAGCGCTGCCGGAGAAGAGACGGCGGGAGCAGGAGGGAAAGGGTAAAGAACATGAAGCCTGCCGCTTTGATGTAATGTGTTCTGTGTTTATATGAGCTGTTGGGCTTTGATGTTCTAATGCGTGGAGTTTGGAGCATGGTGTCAGGGTATTATCTACAGCTGAAGGCACCGCTAGCCCTCCCTCACACCTCACTCCCCCCCACAGCCCACCCCCAGCCCAGAAAACTAAATCCTGACAGGAATGGGGGCTCGGGTTTAGAAACCGGAATAAATTCCGCTTGAACCTCCAAAGAGCAATCAGTCATTTTCCCAGGAGAATCTGCCCTAAACTCTTTCGTCAGCTCGTGGGGGACCCGCTCTATGGAGCGTAACCTGCTTCATTCGGGGACTACAAAGCCGTCTGACTCTTCAACTCATGCCTGGTCTCAGCTCGTGCTTGTAAACGTTACGCTCCGATGATTAATTCGCCGGCTGTTAATCTAACCCATCTGTCTCCTGTGTTTACAGGTGCCTCCATCTTTTCTCTCCACCCACGTTACACTCTTCGTACGACTACACATTGTCACCTGTGAGGTGACAGCTGCTCGTATCTCTCAACAAACGCAAGAAAAGGGCACACAGCATTATCGGGTCCAGGCTGAACCATTCTGCCGTTTTTCCTTGTCCTCCAGGTTTGGCAGTAAGTCATGAGGCGCCGTGTCACACGGAGAATGAGATCTGAGTTAAAAGGGTCTTTCTGGTCTGCAATAAAACCCACGTTATTATATCACGCTCCGAAATCACAAAAGCAATAACAATAAACAGACGCGGCTCTCGCCCAGCGGTGGATCCCTGGCCTGAGCGGCTGAGGGTGGACGATATTATTGATCCTGTGATAAATGACATCACTGGCTGCTTTCCTGAGCACGTCACAGGTACGGCCAGTGTATTTACCATTACCTTCGTTCCATGACTTTTCAAACTGATAGAAATGCTATGATACAGTTAAAGTAGGGCCTTTGAGCGGTTAATGTTCTCCTCCAAGCGTGGTGAGGGCACCTGATGTTGCGCTAGTGGGAGAGTTAAATTTTTTTTTTTTCTCTTATGCTACCAAAAAAATGCTAGAAAATTCGATATAATGATTTGGAATTATTTCACAAGCTCCTGTACACTGGGGGCGCTGTTTCACTAAAGAGACTTAAACCCTATGTCATGAACCTGAAGAAAAATCACAGAAATAGTGCTGTAAACTGTTGTGGGAGAAAACCCTGTAAAACCTGAGGCTGATTTCTCAGAGGGATCAGAGTTCAATGCGTACATCTTCAAAGGCGATCTATATATTGTACACATTGTACAAATCCTGGGAATGTTGTTTTAATGGAGTATGTACACATTTATTTACACTGAAAGCAGCCTATGTGCTCCCCCTCCCCCTCCCAGCTTGGTTACAACTGACTGTAATTAGAGTGTAATTGTGGCATAATTACTCTGTTATTACATGTGTTTTTAATGTTTAATTACTCAGTTATTAAAGACACTTCATGTAAAGTGGGGCAGATGTTGTGTATGCAGACAGAAGCCAGATGTGCTCAATGCACACACACACACACACACACCCATCACACTCATCTTCACCTCCTCACATACACATGGATGCCCTGTGGCAGAGCAACATGAGACAGAACTGTGTGTGTGTGTGTGTGTGTGTGTGTGAGTGTGTGGGTGTGTGTGTGTGTGTGTGTGTGTGTGTGTGTGATGGAATTACAAAGCGCGAAGGAAAATCCCTGAATAATCAGTGTGATGACTGTAGGGTGAAAGGGGTGATTAGGGCTTGGCTCAGTCTGTGGGGGAGGGGGAGGACCATCTCTCTGACATTTAAAAACACTCTGCTGATGCCTAGTGTGGTTATTAAAAGCACTGATGAGCCTTTGGCCCACACACACACACACACACATACACACACACACTCACACACACACAGCATCAAAACGGTCCCTGGCCAACAGCCGTAATTACGCACCAAACCTGAAATGACCTTCCAGCGATGCGCTGTAATTACGCAAAGGAAAACCCAGTCTGAATTAGATGGATACCTTCTCGTATCATGTATTTTTAACCGCTGGAGACTCTGACCACTCCTGACCACAGAGCTTCAACCCACACACTCACAATGTGATCAAAATGCTAATGATGTGGACTGACCGAGCCCTGATGACCCACACACAGAGACGCCACCACTGAAGCAGCGCCCTGGCCATTTCCACTTTGTTTAGATGAGGAAAAACCAGGCTCCAGCTACGTGTTCTACTTTTCCAGTGCACGTTACATAGTGCAGCAGCTTCTGAATCTGCTCTAGACTTGTCCTGCTGTTCTCTGGAACCTGGTCCTATAGAGGCTTTTTTTAAAGCTGACCTCTCTGTTTCTCTGTGTTTTCGTAAATATTTAAAAAGTAGTAAGGGTGAGTGTCAAGGTGAAGTGAGTGGTTGCTTAGCAACCAGAACTCAAGTTTAAAGTCAGGTTCACACACAGGTTTAGACTCCAGTTCACACTGAGATTAAGAATCAGGTTTAGACTCTGGCTAACACAGAGGTTCAGGATCAGGGTTAGGCTCTAGTTCAGACTCAGGTTCAGGATCAGGTTTAGACTTGGGTTTAGACTCAGGTTCACACTCAGGTTCAGGATCAGGTTCACACTGAGATTTAGACTCAGGTTTAGACTTGGGTTCACACAGAGGTTTAGGATCAGGTTTAGGCTCTAGTTCAGACTCAGGTTCAGGATCAGGTTTAGACTTGGGTTCATATTCAGGTTCAGAGTCAGGTTTAGACTTAGGTTCATACTCAGGTTCAGGATCAGGTTCCCACTGAGATTTAGACTCAGGTTTAGATTCTGATTCAGACTCAGTTTCACACTCAGGTTTAGAATCAAGTTCAGACTCAGGTTCAGACTCAGATTCACTCTCAGGTTCAGGATTAGGTTCACACTGAGCTTTAGACTCGGGTTTAGACTTGGGTTCACAAACAGGTTCAGACTCAGGTTTAGATTCTGGTTCAGACTCTGGTTCACACTCAGGTTTAGACCCTGGTTCACACTCAGGTTTAGACTCAGGTTCACACAGAGGTTCAGGATCAGGTTTAGACTCAAGTTCATACTCAGGTTCAGGATCAGGTTCCCACTGAGATTTAGACTCAGGTTTAGATTCCGGTTCAGACTCAGGTTCAGGATCAGATTTAGACTCAAGTTCAGACTCAGGTTTAGATTCCAGTTCAGACTCAGGATGAGACTCAGATTTAGACTCAGGGTCACACTCAGGTTTGGATCAGAATTAAAATCTGCTCAGATTTAGATTTAATTTCAGATTTAAATTCGACTCAGATTTAGATTCAGACTCTAAACTCTGAATGTCTACCTTATACAGCACGCCCCTGATGTAAAGTGGTGAGATTAACTCTGACATGTTCGCCACTCCAGAGCTGTAACACTGACCGCTGTTCAGTGCACTGTCAGTGAAGTGAGCGTTTATTAAATTAATTCTCACGCTCTATTGTTGAATATCAAACTATCTGAGTACATTTATTATATGGCCTGTATGTAAACAAACACAGACTAGAACATTTATAAACAGAGCCATTAGCTGCAATCAAACCTCACTGACAGCTGCACTGCGGTGGGGTGTTTCATCTCCAATAAAAGCACATAGAGCCTGTAGAAAGCTTTCAACAGTGATATTACCATAGAGCTCTACAATTGCAGACTGTGGTCCACCTGTTGCTCTGCATACTTGGTTACCCCCCCTTCACCCTCTTCCTCAATGATCAGGAGCAGGAACGCTATGATTTGGGGTGGCGCTGGTACGAGTGGATCAGACACAGCACTTGCTGCTGGAGCTTTTAATAACAGCGTTCACTCACTGTCCACTTTATTAGACACTCCTACCTCGTTGGTACACCTTGTAAAATTCAAAGTCTGAGAGAGTAGCTCATCCGTTGCTAAATAGTTTGATCCAAGGGGGTCCCGAGAGGGCCCTGACTATTGGAGGACAGGATGAATAAGGGCTAGGACTAAAGCCTGTAGCTGGTGACAGCAGGGAAGGTTTTAAAACAGTCCAGCGCGGTCCAGACTGAGTCGGAGGATCTGTACCAGCTCTGACTTCGATGTGTGTTTGTTATCTCTGGAGCTTTTTATATTCCCAGGTCGAGACACCTGCTCAGTAATGGGGAGATGTGAAGCACTTACCTGGACGTAGCACCGGCACTTACCTGCTCACACATGGAGGGCACTACACTTAAGAGCGGCGTGTGAAAACGCCTCCCAAAGCGTAAAGAGCAGCTGCCCTTTTCTTCCTCTCGCCACCTCGGCACAGTGTCAGACTAACCTCAATCACGCCGGCATTTCCAGTTATTGCGTGTTCCACTCTCCGCCGTGTTTCCACTATTCTGTCCAGCTCTGCTGTTGTCTGTGTTCGGTGCAGTGTGATGGGGTTGGGGGGCTGGGGGTGGGGGTGGCGCAGGGGGGATCCCAGCAATGTGGCATGAAATAAAAAAGCAGAAAAGCCGTGTGAAGCACTGTCAGAGTGGCGCCACTTAATGCACCGGCGATAAAGCGGAAAGTAGGGCAGGGAAATCAAATAAATAATAAATAAAAGGATAAAAAACATTGTCGTTTTAATCTAATTTAAATACGCTCTCTCCTCTTCGGGTCGCGACCTCACCAGCTCCGTCGCTCTGTTGCCTGGTTACCTTTTTTTGGAGCGCGCTCGGTTTATAAAAACACGACTGTGCAAAAGGAGCAAATGGGCTCCGACTGATTTGTGATATTAATTTAATCCATGTCAGGCTGGAATTGGAGGGTCTTTTCTCCACAAAAGGTCACGTTCACCCACTGCATTCCAAGCGTTCCGGCTGTCTGTACATGATCATTCCATAAATACCCTCCACAGTTTGTCTAGACAAATATAGGATGTCAGATGGTGAACCGTGAGACGTGGAGAACACACCGCGGGTGAAAAGGAGTGGCGTGATATGACTGTGCCATCAGTGAGAGTAGCACCACGCTCCAGGAAACATATGTTTCTGAAAAAGTGATGCCAGGGGGGAATGCAGTTCTTTGAAGGGGTTGAAAAAGAGGGCTACGTCGGGTTCTTTAAAGCAGGGGTTCTCTCGGCCGTATTATCAGGAGGTGAGGGGTTCGAGTCCCAGTGATGCCTCAGAGTACTACGCCTCTTCTTTTGTTGCCGGTGTTTGTGTTCATACAGCTCCTCGGGGTAAACTCTGGAACATTTTAAAAGGGGCTTTAGAGAGGTCAATCTGCCTCGCTCTCTGTGTGGGTAGGATGACCCCGCCCCCTCCCCCACACTCCACCCATCTCACGGTGCTAGCTAGCATGAACATCCACCACCTGGATATAGCATTGGAAAGATCCAGATGTTCATCCACACCCTCCTGAGTCTTCTGTGGTTCTCAAACTAGGGGGCACTGTTTTGTTCTTACATGGGGTGATGGGGGCGGGGCACTACTGCAAATTCCTGCTAGCTCATCTATGAGATTTACAGTGTTATTAATCAGTGTGGGAGTCTTTAAAGGTTGCACTTTCTGGACACCTCTTATAACGATGGATTCAGCTCAGGTTCAGTGTGATTTGTGCACAGCATGGAATGAGATGCTCAACACCTTCTAGCACTTGGGGTGGTGTTTGGGATCCAGAACTAATCAACTTATCAATACTATCTACAGTACCTGACCTCACTGGTGCTGGGATGTCTACTCTCCAGTCCGATATGGAAGAGCTGTTGCTGTTGGAAAATAGGGAAAGACGAGGGAGAGAGGTGTTGGTGGGTAACACACTCTTCAGATGGTTAGCACTGGCTCCCCTTAATATTCTTCCCAGTGGTGGACGTGTAATTAAGACACTACAGCGTGACATATGCCCGGTCGTTTGATATTTGCTGACAGAGCGGTTCTAAACCCAGAGGATAGAAACGTTTACCCTGAGGGACACGGCAAAGCCATTTTTCATCAACGTCCCCAGTGCTCTCCATTTGCCCACTGCTCAATTTGCTGGTTGCCAGATGTTTCGTTTGTAAGCAGATTAGGAATATGTATTTCATTGGAGAAAAAAAAAAACAACACAAAAAGCCTTGAGTCTTGAACTGACGCATGGGTCCAGAACAGGTCGGGATCATGTGCTGGAAGGAGGCAGGGATATGTGCTGAGAACATTACCCTCACATTATCACACATCACAGTCCTCGGGATTCTGGCAATAAGCTTGAAAAAGCATTTTGCATTGAGGTTATCACAAACCAGGACCTCCAGGACCATTGATGTGTCTAACAGGGGGCAGTGAGTGAACACAGGGTTGGACATTTGAAGGAGTGACTTGATGCTGATTTGTGGCTATGTCATAATCTGAATGGACTCTGGGCGGGGCTACAGTAAGCTCAGGGAGAGCTCCCAGCATGCACTGCGTGCGCACCTGTTATTGTTGTGTGCTGTGAAGGTGGGGGCAATATTTGGGATGTCTTTAGGTTGTTGATGAGCATTTGGTATAAGGAATATATACTATCCCCGCTGTAAAAAAACCCAAAATGATGACATATTGTTCTTCAAAGGACATCATATCATATTGCACTTAAACACTAGCACATTAAATACACAGGGACCAGAAGAACCTGGAAAAACACATGGGAGCTAAGCCCACTCGGACGTATCTGGCGCTACAGCCTGACGGAATGTAAACACAAACAAATATGCATCCATATTCATAATGTACATATGGATACAGATACATCGGTGCGGAACCGTGGCAGCAGGGTGACGCTACAGTTGTTGCCAACAATCCCAGGGATGGCACCAGGAGTTCTACGAGCTGAGTAAGTAAGCTGAGGCTCGGGCAAAGATCCCAGCGCTGAAACTGAGGACATCGACCCGCAGGGTTCAGTCATTAGCCCACCCCTGAGCAACTTACAGGATTTACTTAATGAATCCTTAATGTCGGGACTCTGAAGAACAGTAATGAATGAGAGAGAAGACCTGGAAGATGAAAGCAATCCACATCCAAGTGGTCTGTCAGTGGCGCTAACACGTATCGCTTCTTATCCAAGATAAACTCAACTTATATCACGTTATACCAGTGTGTTACTATGGTTCAAACTTTTTACTGTACAATCTCTTTTGAAAAACACTGTCTACCATGTCCAGGGGGTTAGAAAGCCCAGCAGTGTTGGGCTATGGAGCCGTGGAACTATTTTGTTCAGCGATCTAGTTCCATCCAGTATCTTTGGGCTGACCTTGCTAATGTTTACGGGATCCAATGCCATCAAATTTTCACAGAAATGTCTTTTGGGATGGCCTGGACTGGTTGGACTACCACAGCTCTAGCCTCCAGACCTTGAGGGAAAGTGTCACTTCACCACAGACATCCTACGTTCTATAGGTTCCTCGGGGTCTGGGGGCTCCATGTCTGGTAGCACAAGCAGATCACTGGTCCTCCCGTTACATTTCTAGGAAAATAAAGTGGTCACGGAAGCACAGAAGGAAGCAGCTCCATATTAACAGCCTTCTTGAGGAAGTGCTGGTCATGCCATATCCTCAATGATGTTATCAGTGGTGTTTTATCATCTTATCCCACACTTATTCAACTCCAGCTCATGCCTGGCGAACATGGACATGATTGATAAAGCTGGAGCTTATAGTCTTCGCTTCGGATTATACCTTACACCGTGTGTATTTTTGTGGCTGTTACAGCCGGACACTAACATGAAGCTTGTTATCACCCTTCTGCCTTTTTTTCAAAAGCCCGAACGCATTCATTTCATTCCGAAAAGTGGATACAGACTTCCGCGTCTCTTCGCCTTTGAGTAAAGCGCAACATCCGCTGCGATAATGCACCTTCAATTGTCCCGGATTTCATTTCCAAGCCGCGGCGAGTGTGTCAGGCACTATCAACTGGGGGGAAAAGGAGCGCTTATTTATTCCACCAAAGCAGAAAATTTGACAGCATGATGTACTGTGTATTTCTAACTATGAATCATAAATAAATCAAGCCTTCTGGCTTCGGCGAGGTGCTGGTTTTGTTGCCATTCAGTGAAATGCTGAGAAGCAAGAAAAATAAATAAATAATACAAGCCACTCTGTGATAAACTGTGTGGATGTTTGCAAATGGAGTCTGTCTCTGAGTAATGAAACAGAGAGAGAGAGAGAGAGAGAGGGAGAGAGAGAGAGAGAGGGAGAGAGAGAGAGGTTCACTTCAGCTCCTTCAGTCCATTTAAGATAGGTCCTGTTGGGCAAACCTTGCTGCTCTTTCAAGCCTGCCTCACATCGCCATGGCAACACACCAACCCCTGCTGGCGTCTGCCAGACTCACTGTCCGTGTGAGCAAGTGGGCCGAGCGAGAGAGAGAGAGAGAGAGAGAATGACACGAAGACTGTATGTGTATGTGTATATCTGTGTGTGTGTGTGTGTGTGTGTGCGTGTGTGTGTGTGTGTGTGTGTTCGTTCCAGCAGTAAATTGCACTGTGGGGCCCAAAGCCTGTTAACACACCCCTATTTGGGGACCTCTTGTCCTTAAGGGCACTTTAAGCCTGTCCCCACTATGAGCATTGTTACATTTTAAGGTGAAAACATGTCTGGGTTTAGTTTGGACTGGTTTAGGGTTAGGGTTAAGTTTTGGTTCAGGATCAGGGCTGGGGTTAATGTTGTTGGGATTGATGTTGGGGTTAGGGTTTCATTTTGGTTACATTTTGAATTTGGGGTGTGTCAGGTTTGGGAAGTAATTCTTATGAATTAAACCTCCACAGTGAATGAAGGTCTATGCAAATGCCCCACAATTCACAAAAAACAAATGTGTGTGTGTGTGTGTTTGAGTGTGTGTGTGCGTGCGTGTGGGAGTGTGTCTGTGTGTGTGCGTGTGTGTGCGCGTGTGTGTGTGTGTGTGTGTAAGTGTGTCTGTGTGTGTGCGTCTGTGTGTGTGTGTGTGCGTGTGTGTGCGTGTGTGTGTAAGTGTCTGTGTGTGTGCATCTGTGTGTGTGTGTGTGTGAGAGAGTGTGTCTGTGAGTGTGTGTGTTTGAGTGTGTGTGTGCGTGTGTGGGAGTGTGTGTGTGTGTGTGTGTGTAAGTGTGTCTGTGTGTGTGCGTGCGTGTGTGTGTGTGTAAGTGTGTCTGTGCGTGTGTGTGCGTGTGTGCATGTGTGTGTGTGTGTGTGTTTGCGTGTGTGTGTGTGTGTGTGTGTATGAAGTAGTATGCTATTTGCCATTTATTATTTCTGTACTTGCTAATGCCTGTTGTGTAAATATCATGTAAATCCTTTTATATATCAACAAAGGATTATATTTTAATTATAATATTAATAAGAGCAGTATATTTATTAGTTTTAAAGCTGTATATGCATATTAATGCCATAGAACCCAGAGCACTATGTCCCAAGTGTTTTACATCAATTACAGTGTGAAAGCCCAGCATTCATGTGTAAAGTTCTATAGAAGGTTTGACTCCGATGCTATGGATCTGAAAGGACGTGGAGCTGCAACCGAATTCTGAGACTGAACTTTTGAGCCGTGGAGATCACTCCCTGCAGCAGGTCTCTGGAAAAGTCATGGATATTAAAGGCCCGATCTATAGTATCTATATGAAGTGTTTTCCAGCCCTAATCCTAATCCTAACCTCAGGAAGTTTCTTTTCAAAGCCCTTTACACACATTTTGAAAAGCATTTTGGAAAGCGTTCATTTACAGCAGTCCCCGAAGTCTTTGAAAACGATAACCCAGCCTCACACACTCTGCATCACGCTCACGCTGCTCTGCATCTGGATGCACCGTCTCTGAGGTTTGGTGCGGAAGCACAACCTCTGCCGAGTTAAGAGCAGTTTGCAGCGTGTTATTAAATCCGTGCCATATGCCGCGGATGCCCTCTCCGAGCGCGGCTAAGCTGCATTAATTCTGGAGAAAGGCAAACTGCTGGCGGCGGTGTGTATCTAGTGACGCATGTCTAGCTAATGGCTCCTCCATGCAGATAGGATCGAGGGGCTCCGGGGAAGAGATCACAGGCAGAGTGAGCTGATCATAAGCCCTCATCCTCACCCCACCCCACCACACCCTACCCTTCCCCCTGTGGGGAGTAGCGGCGTATTCCACGGATGAGCCGGGCTGTCGCTGTGCTTTTAGGAACGCCAGGAGAAGGACACACTCGCTCTGACAGTCTACCACCTTCTGCAGCGGGTGAACATACTGCGAGCTGCCACCCTGCCATCCGCTCCTCAGAGGAAGGCACAGAGAGGGCGAGAAAGTACAGCGCGGGGAACTGGAGAGGGAACGGGGGGCAGTGGGGGGGCAGAGAGGATAAAGGGTACATATGATAAAAAAAAAGTCTTGTTTTCCTGATTAAATTCAGTGTGTCATTACATAATGCTTCCACTAGGGGAGCTGACGGCTGTTACTAACACCCTGTGACAGCTGTGGTGCTTTGTACCAGGGGCCGGATTCACAAAAGTGTCTTGCGAAAGAAATTTCTCTTAACTTCAAACTTGAGATAAAAGTTAAGATAATTATACTTTTAAAATCACACTTTTTTCTTAACTTTTCTCTCAAGAATAAAATTAAGATCAATGGCTATTCTTTAAAAAATATATATTTTCTTATCTCTTTTCTTTCTGGAGGGTGGACCTGAACCAGCGCTTCCTCGAGACACATGAGCCGAGCCACCACTTCTTTTCAAGCTGCTTAAAGCAGTTAAATATGTCAGAGAATGCAAACTGCACAGATCTGTCACATCAGCTGATAGACACCCATGCTAGCTAGCTTTTGTAAGCAGTCCTACAGACCCTGAGATAGTCTGGGGAAGTTATGGGGGGAGCATCAAGCATCTGTTTTGATTCTGGATGGAGAGAATAAACGGATAAAAACGGCTAATGTGAGAATTCAGTTTGAGAAAGGTTAGCCATTACAACACTGATGACGTTATTCATTCTGTCTCCTTCTCCTTCGACCAATACATCTCTCTCTCTCTCTCTCTCTCTCTCTCTCTCTCTCTCTCTCTCTCTCTCACGCCCGCACAGGTCCCGCACTCGTGCACGGTGTGGAAGATTAAAATGATGTGCGCTCGTTAAACGAACAGTCCCCAGTGCCGTCTAATTAGCATGTAATAGGACACCGCACCCAGAGCAGGAGGCCTGTTATTTAAGGATAAAGCTCATCTCTCATTTGAATGCATTTTTCATAAGCTCCGCTAATTACGTTTCATTAGCATTATTAATTAAACATGAAAAGTTCCTCATCCCTCTCTCTCTCTCTCTCTCTCTCTGATTATGTCGGCGCTGAAGCAGCTGAATGACAGTCCTCCGCGGGGTCGAGAGCCCAGGCGTTAGTCCTCACACTCCCATTTAGACTTACTCTGAAGTACCCCGCTTCTAACAGCACCCCGGGAGTCGCACTCACACAGCTGTGATGATGATGACCGCTGGCCATTGGCCAAATCAGTGGCCTGTTTCCAATTTTATTTAAATTATAAGATAAGAACGGTATGATAAATCTTTATTGATCTTGAAGGACGTACAGTACTCACTATAAATAGGGCAGGGTTATGGATACGTGTTACAGAAGTACAGTAGTGGGGTTAGGGCAGTGTTGTAGACCAGAAAACATACAGGGAGAATGGTCTATATATGTATATGAATTAGTAGAGGCCTCATACTCTTATAAATAAAGGTGAAGAACCATAGAAGAACCACTTTTGGTTCCCTACAGAACCATGTTTGTTTAAGAGACGTCAAGGAACCAAAGGTGGTTCTTCTATGGCGTCGCTCTAAGAACCTTTTGTAGCCCCTATATTTTTAAAAAGTGCAGTGGGTGTTGCACTAAGTGAGATATATCTGTGTTCACAATGAGTACGTGCATGACATTACCAAGAGCAGCGTGATTATTATTTATTGCACTAAAATAGTTACGAATTAGTGAGACTGTGTGTAAGACGCTGGGGATGAGGCGGCTGAGATGCGTGTTATTAGACGTATTAGTGAAGCAGCAAAGCTCGGAAAGCTCCAAACTGTTGTTACATAAACAAGGGATACAAACACAGGGCTTTAAAGGGTTAACATGACAAGAAACACCTCACCACAGGTGTGGGGCATGGCTATAGGACGAGGACCAAAACACACAGGGCAAAGGCCAAGCATGACACTGTCGACCGTAAACTTTATTACTAGGAGTTACAGCGACAGCTGAGGTCACTGCAGAGAGCAGGAGTAACGTGAGGTTTATGGGAAATGACCTGGACATGTAACAGTAGGGTATAGCTCAGCATACAGACAGTGAGTGAACACAGGGTTTAAAAACTCCAGTAGCACCTGCTGTGTCTGATCCACTCTACACCAGCACAACACACACTAACACACCACCACCACGTCAGCGTCACTGGCTCTGTAAGGGTCCAGAGTGTTGAGGAACGGGGTGAAAGTGAGCAAACAAAGAAGCAACAAATGGACTAAAGCTGTAGATAGAGAGTGGAACCATTTAGACGTAAAGACACGTATTTAAAGGATTGATCGTTGTTTGGAAGAAAACTGTAAGCCCGTGAATATGCGCATGCTTCAGCTCTTTCTCTAAAGGAAATGTGTAAGTGTGCACCGTCCCGTTTGAAAAGCCTCCTCACAAACAATTAGTTCTCAGCCGGCAACAAGTGTTCAGCATACGGAGCTCTTGGAATCTGCTGGAGAAATATCCCAGGAGGCTCCTCGGGAAGCTGCTTGAGAGAACGCCAGAAATTTGCGAAGCCTCATGGAATCAGAGGGAGGGGGGCACTTTGAAGAATCTAAAATAGATCATTTGGATCTGTTTAACACGGTTTTTGGAACGCTGCACCGTTTCTACGATCCGTTTTTGACCATTAATGAACCATCAATCAAATGTGATGCTTCATAGTAAGAATACATTATTTTACATGATATTTACTACAATTTGTATCTTGTTTATATTTCATTCATATTTCAGATTTGTTCATGTTCAATGTTTCATTACTGTCCCCAAAAAAAACATTATCTTCATTTTTTGCTTATTTTTTTCCATCATTTGAACACAGCAGAAGTGTGAAAATTTCCTGATGAATCGACCAATAGAAATGCTCCAAAATTAAAAGCCTTTTACACTGACAACCTTTGAAAGGTAAGAAGGTTTTTTCTTTTTATTTCTAGTTCAGTAAAGTCACTATTTTGGAGATACATATTTCCTTTGGACTGCAATGATTTATTTTATGTTACATTTATATTTACGGCATTTTGGCAGATGCTCTTATCCAGAGCTACTTACAAAGTTACTGGTATTACAGCTAGTGTAGTGTTAGGAGTCTTGCCCAAGGACTCTTAATGGTGCAGCACATACTGGTTGCCCAGGCTGGGAATCGAACCCAGGTCTCTCACATGGGAGCCAGGGGTGTAGCACACCAACCACTGTCACTGTAAAAAAAATCTTAGGCACCTACTATTATAATTATTATTATTATTATTATTATTATTATTATTATTGTTTGTATATATATATATATATATATGCCGCTGATGCCGCTACAATTTAGAGCATTGGAGGTGAATGCAAACTGCCCAGATCTATCACATGTGTCACTAATCATGTAGTGATTAGTACTCAGGTCTCGTTGAGTCCTTCACTAAAACAGTATTGATTAGTAAAGATAATAGCTTTAGTACTAGAACTGGTCCCTATTACTGTCTTCACCTAGCTTTAAATAAATGTACCCTGATCATGTTAAAGGGAAGGTTAATCTTTTCCGAAGAAGCACAGGGTGAATGTACACATTTATCTGTAAAACTGTGTTGAATAAAAGCAGTTGTAATCATTAATCCACATATTAACTGTCATAATCACTTTTTTCTTTATGTGCTCTTATTGTTAAAAGCTACCTTCAAAATCACTCACATTGGGATGCAGAATCATTTTGAGTTGAACCAGTTCATGCTCCATAGAGAGCCCCTCCCACACCCCCTGTTTAATACAGTAGCCCTGACACCTCCAGGCCACTAGGTATCAGTATATCGGTTGTTTCATAGCCCAGAGAAGACTCATTACAGAGAATGATTGATTACTTCTTTAATGCTTCAATTTTGTATTCACAGCATGTGGTGTCTGTTTCGTTTTATTTGTTGTTGCTATTAAGTTCTGGGGAACAATACAAATCAGGATAAACCTTTCTCTGCAAGGTGTAAACAAAACACCCCGTGTCCTGGCCTCCTCTGATGAAACACAGCTGTAACCGGACCTCTGGGATGTAGTCGGCCAGTTATGAGAGAACGCCGGTTAGAACTGGGCTTATTTTATTTTTATAAGGATGGCGTTTATGAAGGACAAGAGTTGACATCCACAATTACTCATGTTCAATCAAACGCAGCCGTGACATCACCTGCTCTCAGTAAACATCAGACACTGCCCACGAACGCCACAGGTCCTCGGTAGTGGACATGCCTTTAAATAACTCTCAGAGCTTCCTTTGCTTGACGTCCAGCAGAAGCAGCAGCAGCTTCTATTCTTCTAAGAAGGCTGAAGACTAGACTTTTAAACACTGCTGTGAGGATTTGATTGCAGGGTCATCATTGAGGTCAAGTGGTGTTGGTCCAGCTCAGAAATACTGCACCAGAGAATGAAAGTCTTACCTAATGGGGGAGTGGGGGAGTTAACCACACCTGGGTACCCCTTTAGAGGTGTATCTACCCAAGTCCTTGACCATGTGGGGGTGGGATGGCACCACCTCCTCCAAAATGTCCTCTCCATTTTGAACAAATGCAGCAGAGTGGCGATCTTTCCTGGCAGTGGAGCCACTCTGGTTCTCCTACACTCAGCCTCAGCCCTCACTGGACCCTGCTAAGTGAAACAAAATCAATTCTGCATCTCAGCTGTCTTGAGTGTCCTCCCCGCTCCTGGTGACCCCACCCCCTCCCACTCAGATCGACACACACACACACACACACACACACACGTTACAAGCAGGCTTCTCAGTCTCTGTGGTTTGGCTGTGGCAGCTCTAAGGCCAGGACTGGGTTACTGGAGCCTTGCATTCGACCCCAGCCTTGGGCTTGCGGTTTGGAACAGACCCAAAGCTCAGAATCAGCCGGAATTAACCCTTTCAACTCCCACACATTCATTCCTCATTGTCCTATCTGCTATTGGAAATCTTTCAGACCAAAGACATTAATAGGAAACATAAGACATTAAAGGACGAGTTCAGAGGAATATATAAGGGGCATGATCTTCCACAGGCGATCAGTCGAGACATGGTCAGAGTCCAAATTTGGCTTCTTTAGTTTAGAACAAGAGCTAGGAGTACAACGGTGGTGAATAGTCACAGAAATAGCCAAAAACGTTCCTATATTTACTTCGAAATGACATTGATATGCTGCAGAATGTTGTCTTTAGTATAAAATAGTAAACGAACGGTTCGGACTGACCTCATTTGCAGATTTAAGCTAGAACCGGGACTACTTTATCATCTGCGTAATGTCCTCTTTCAGGAGCCACCCCAGCAGCTCATCAGTTCTACTTTAAAAAAAGGTACGAGTAAGGTTTGAGCTAGTTTGAGTGTCGAGAGTAATGTGTTGGCATCTAGCCACAATGCTATTTGGGTGACTATTGACTCCCTGTGTTTTTTAAGCAACGTTAGCTTCATATGAGAACTGGGCTACATTTTAAAACACTGCAGTGAAGATTTGATGGCATTCAGCCATTACAATAATACTGAGGTCAGTTGCTGATGATGTATGAGTAAGTCTGGATCCCAAGCCCCACTCATAACTCATCACTCCATAGCCCAGTGGTGGACTGGTGTGGGGGTTGATACCTCCCTCTTGGCCTGTCCACACTTGTCACCCACAGAGTGTCTCATTTCATTCCTTGTGTTCCACAGACGTGTATATGTTGAGTGGAACATAGCCCTGGGTTGTAGCCATATTTCAAGACGAAGCAGAGAAGTGACCCAACACATCCTTGACCTGTAGTGACCTCACAGCTGGGGCCCAGCACCAGAAAAGCCAGCTCTCTTTCAGCTTCTGTTCTTTTAGTTCAGCGGTGATGCAGTTACAGAACTGGAGCATCACCGCAAAGCAGCTGACACTTGTTCAGCCACCCACACACACACACACACTCACACACATGCTCACAAAAACACACAGGTGCCTCCGCATTGTTGTCAGGTGGCCCGCAAGGAGGGGAAATTCCCCATGCCCTGAACTAAAAATAATCCCAGAGGTGAGCTGACTCTAATTAAAAATCTGAGGCCAGATGTTTTGCCTTCTCAGAGTCTTTTCCCCAAAGCCTCTCTTTGGCAGGGGTTCTTTCCTCCCTCTCTTTTTCTTTCTCTCACTCTCTCTCTCTCTCATTCCAGGCCTGGACACACAATAAAGCAACATCATTACCTGCTTTTATACGCAGCCAAAGCGATAGGCTGATTGGGCTAGTTTCTGTAGCAGATAGTTCCACACTTACACACATTTACACCCCCCCCCTTCCCCTCCCCCCACACCCACAACACACACACACACACCACACATAAGCACTGCCAACTTTCTCTCTCTCACATGCACAAACACACAAGGCTCACAAAAACACACACGCGCCAAAAATAAGTTGAAGGTTTTTATCATTTTAATGCTGGTTATTTTTGGCAGCCGTCCAAGCACAAGGCGGCTCGGCCCCCAATCCCGTAAATGAGCCCTTCCTTCGGAGCCGCTCTCTCCATAAATAAGGTGATTTAATTAAACCTGCGGCGAGCGAGACGAGAGAGAGACGGGAGAAAGGAGGGAAAAGTGGGCTAGAGGAGGGCTTTTCTTCCAAAACTACAAAAGAGTGTAGGAGGAAATAAGAAGAGGAAAAAGAAGACACACGTCCCTAAAGCCCCAGGATGAAACCCCTGCTCCAGATTCTGCTGCTCCACCCCTGACTCACCTCACCTTGACTCACATCGTCTCACCTGAAACTAAACTGTCTTCAGCTGAAACTCGACTCTCTTCAACTGAAACTCAACTTTCTTCACATTATGTAACTTGACTCTCCTCACTTTGTCTAACTCGACTCTCCTCACCTGAAACTTGACTCTCCTCGCCTTGTCTATCTCGACTCCCGACACTTGAAACTCGACTCTCCTCACCTTGTCTAACTCGACTCTCCTCACCTGAAACTTGACTCTCCTCACCTTGTCTAACTCGACTCCCCACACTTTGTCTAACTCGACTCCCCACACTTTGTCTAACTCGACTCTCCTCACCTGAAACTTGACTCTCCTCACCTTGTCTAACTCGACTCTCCTCACCTGAAACTAGACTCTCCTCACCTTGTCTAACTCGATTCTCATGACCTTGTCTAACTCGACTCCCCTGACCTTGTCTAACTCGACTCTCCTCACCTTAAACTTGACTCACCTGACCTGAAACTCAACTTTCTTCACTTTGTCTAACTCGACTCTCCTCAATTTGTCTAACTCGACTCTCCTCACTTGAAACTCAGTTCTCCTCACCTTGTCTAACTCGACTCTCCTCATTTTGTCTAACTCGACTCTCCTCGCCTGAAACTCAATTCTCCTCACCTTGTCTAACTCGACTCTCCTCACCTTGTCTAACTTGACTCTCCTCATCTTTTCTAACTCGACTTTCCTCACCTTGTCTAACTCGATTCTCCTGACCTCGTCTAACTCAATTCTCCTGACCTCGTCTAACTCAACTCCCGTGACCTTGTCTAACTCGACTCTCCTCACCTGAAACTTGACTCGCTTCACCTGAAACTCAACTTTCTTCACTTTTTATAACTTTTCTTTCCTCACCTTGTCTAACTCGACTTTCCTCACCTTTTCTAACTCGACTTTCCTCACCTTTTCTAACTCGACTCTCCTCACCTTTTCTAACTCGACTCTCCTCACCTGAAACTTGTCTCACCTCATCTTGTCTAACTCGACTCTCCTCACTTTGTCTAACTCGACTCTCCCTACCTTGACTAACTCAACTGTCCTCACCTTGTCTAACTAGACACTCCTCACCTTGTCTAACTCGACTCTCCTCACCTGAAACTTGAATCTCCTCACCTTGTTTAACTCAACTCTCCTTACTTTCTCTAACTTGACTCTCCTCACCTTGTCTAACTCGACTCCCCACACTTTGTCTAACTCGACTCCCCACACTTTGTCTAACTCGACTCTTCTCACTTTGTCTAACTCGACTCTCCTCACCTGAAACTTGACTCTCCTCACCTTGTCTAACTTGACTCTCCTCACCTGAAACTAGACTCTCCTCACCTTGTCTAACTCAATTCTCATGACCTTGTCTAACTCGACTCCCCTGACCTTGTCTAACTCGACTCTCCTCACCTTAAACTTGACTCACCTGACCTGAAACTCAACTTTCTTCACTTTGTCTAACTCAACTCTCCTCAATTTGTCTAACTCAACTCTCCTCACCTGAAACTCATTTCTCCTCACCTTGTCTAACTCGACTCTCCTCACTTTGTTTAACTCGACTCGCCTCATTTTGTCTAACTCGACTCTCCTTACCTGAAACTCAATTCTCCTCACCTTGTCTAACTCGACTCTCCTCACCTTGTCTAACTTGACTCTCTTCATCTTTTCTAACTCGACTTTCCTCACCTTGTCTAACTCAATTCTCCTGACCTCGTCTAACTCGATTCTCCTGACCTCGTCTAACTCGACTCCCGTGACCTTGTCTAACTCGACTCTCCTCACCTGAAACTTGACTCGCCTCACCTGAAATTCAACTTTCTTCACTTTTTATAAGTTGTCTTTCCTCACCTTGTCTAACTCGACTTTCCTCTCCTGAAACTCAACCCTCGTCAACCCAACTAACTTGCACATGAAGAAGCATCAGTTCAGTTCTGGTGTAGCTCCACCCTGTTCCAATGGCGGAGAGTCCTTGGCTGGACTGCAGCAGATAGAGAGGGAGAGAGAGAGATAGTGGCTAACACATTTGCCTTCTACCCAATCCCCTTTGATTCCCGGCTTAGGTAACCACACCATGCTGTGTGAGCCATTACTATGCCCCTACAGGTGACCAGACAAATTTCAGCCAGAGCTATAACTATAGGTAAACCCTAGTGTAAAATGCTACACTGCCCCAGGTAACGACTCTAGCTTCAGGTTTCTTTGTTTGCCACATGTTTCCGCACGCTGTCGCAGTGCCGTTATGTGAAGTGCGAGTGCTCCAAGGCTCAGAGGCTCAGGATGGCCCTTTGGGGGAGTGTGTAAGCCGTTTAGTCCGGCAACACCGATCATTTGTCAAAGCGACACCTAGGAGAATCCAGAGACAATGTTGTGAGCCCAGATCAGGGAGCGGGAGCCGAGAGCTGTAATACGATTCAGCTGGCTGATTAAGACCGGGGAGTTACAAATCAGCATCCAGACAGCTCAATCACACACACACACACACACAAGCCCTCACATTTCCCCCCAGGGTGCTTCCCCTCACTCTCTTAAATCCCAATCAAAAATGAGCCATCAATGGAGCTCATCGACTCCAACAAGTGGAGAGGGGAGCGCTGTGAAATTCCTCTCCAAAGCATCCAGCCAGAAACAAGCACCATTTCCCAAATACCTCCCTATATCTCACAGATAAAGACACCCGGAGCTGCGGATCTGTGTTCTCTGCAATGATGAAGCTCTATTACGTGCCTTTGGGATGATTTGGGATCCAGAACTCATCCTCCAACATCTGTACCTGTTTTATCTTGACTGAAGGCCATCAAATCCTCACGGAAATGTTCACAGCATCCAGTGTGAAGCCTGTGATGAATAAAAATTTGTTACTGCAGCAAAAGTGGACATATGCCCAAGTAATGAGATTGGATATGCTCCCCCACAGAGGGGTAGCCATGTTTCAAAAGACCTTCAAGGAACCAGGACGGTCTTATGGTGAATTTGTACATATTTTACTGAATATCTGGCAACCCAGCTTGAAAAAATAACTTTCTTCTCAGCCCTGAACCCTGAACTTAACTGTAAATTTAACACTAAGCACCAAAAACTAGAAACTAAAAGCTGAATTGCTAAAACCTAACCCTAAACCTAAACTGTGAACTCAAAATATTAGATGGCTCCCTACTCACTATCCCCTACCTTTACTCACTTTATAGTGCACTGTACTAAGTAACTGAATTCAGGATGGTAGTGAATGTTTTAGGACACAAACGTATATGGGTTTTTACCAAACAATGCAGTGTATTATGGGTATTCACTATCATCTAGGGTACATCCATTCCACACTACCTATTGCAGTGCAGTTTTGGGATAGTTTGAGTGCACTGATAAATGTTCACTATGTTTATGGATACAGCTACAAAATGGCGGAACCAAAATAGTGCACTATATAGTGAATAGGGCACAGATTCAGACGACTACACACTAATCCTTTACAGTACATACTATGTACAAACATTCAAAATGTGGGTTCCTCAGGCTAGTACACAAAATATTAACACAGTACACCGTTTATTACTAACAGGAAGTCATGTGACAATGCCAGGAAGTCATGTGAAACAGCGCCACCAGTGGATGGGAGCTCATTGAGTGAACATTCAGTAACGAACCTAAGGGTCCTCAGTGTGCAGATGATAAAGTTTCATTGGATATGGATTTTAACTGAACTGTATATGTTTAGACGTGACACCAGGTTGGAAAGAACTGATTTACTTTTCTCTCCTGAGGGAACCTTGACTTGTTTCTGGCCTGAACTCTGGTCACCTTCTCTCTTTCTCCTTCTTATTTTGTTTATTTATTTATTTATTTGGAACATGCAGCGTCTCTCTGGGCCACAACACGCTTCCATGATGTCCTGCAATGTTCTGAAGTGTCCTGGGGCTGCATTCTAGCATGCCCCCACCCTCAAACACACACACACACTTACACACACCTACACACACTGACACCTTTGTTACCTGAATATTTATATCTGCCTCTAGACCAACGCCTAAGGCCCTGGGTCCAGGAGCACATGCCGTAGGCCGTCCATCGATAACATTATCACAAGCCGCCGGCTCTGAGTTTCTTCACTTTCCACACTTTCTACACTCACTACACTTACTACTTACTGCACTTTCCCCAGCTCCAGCAGCAGAGGTGACGCCAGGACAGATGATTCCACCGCGCTCGGGTCTTGAGTTCGTGAAAATGGGAAGAATCCCGGAGACCCAGAGTCACCTTTCCTGTCGTGACCGCTTAAAACACGGGCGCTAAAAACCTCAAAGTCCCCACTTATCAATTTTTGTTTATGAAACTGTAATGACCCCTTCGCCAAAAATAATTAAGTCCATACATCACAAAATAATTGGTCCAGTGTTTATCCTCATTTTGAGGCTTTCTGGGAAAGAGATGAGTTTATCCTTTGATAATTAACGTCTCTCAGCGAGGAGCTTAAAAATAAACAGAGGTGTTAGTTATGTGTGAAGAAATAATTCCATGCTTTGATAACAACAGGACACCCTCAAGCAGAGAGGCAGCAGTGCTCTGCAGCTAATTAAGGGAGGATTTGGCTGGAAAACGGCAAGGCTATCTTTCCACATTATGCGCAGATTTATTTATGAGAGCAGGATGGGGTTCGGGGTGGTGGGCCGAAAACGCTTTGCTGAATGCGGCATGCGCCGAGCCTCGTTATTGGAACAAAGTGGTAATAAGCATTGAAACAATTCCTCCGACAATATCGCAGCTCCACTGCAGCTCCAGCTCTGCCCTGGAGTTCCTGGTCGTGTCCCTGCAGCCTCCAGAGCTCAGAGAATAGCTCCCCTTTTTTTCAGGAGGATCCCTTCAACTGGGATCAGTACAGAGGGCCAAGGTGAAATGATGAAACTCAGCCGTAAACCGATTAAAAACAGCAGTGCAGCAAAACTCTTTTACTGACATATCTACAGAGTGAGTGAGTGAGTGAGGGACAGGGTGAATGTGTGAAACTGTTGACAGTTATGAGTGAGTGAGTGAGTGAGTGAGTAGGTCACTGGGTGAGTGAGTGAGTGAGTGAGTGAGTCACTGGGTGAATGTGTGTGTGAGTCAGTGAGTGTGAAACTCAACAGTTGAGAGTGCGTGAGTGACTGAGTGAGTGTGTGAAACATGTGTGAGTGAGTGAGTGAGTAGGTCACTGGGTGATTGAGTGAGTGAGTGAGTGAGTGAGTGAGTGAGTAATTCACTCGGTGAATGTGTTAGTGAGTGAGTGAGTGAATCACTGGGTGAGTGTGTGAGTGAGTGAGTGAGTGAGTGAGTGAATCACTGGGTGAGTGAGTGAGTGAGTAGGTCACTGGGTGAATGTGTGTGTGAGTCAGTGAGTGTGAAACTCAACAGTTGAGAGTGCGTGAGTGACTGAGTGAGTGTGTGAAACATGTGTGAGTGAGTGAGTGAGTAGGTCACTGGGTGATTGAGTGAGTGAGTGAGTGAGTGAGTAATTCACTCGGTGAATGTGTGAGTGAGTGAGTGAGTGAATCACTGGGTGAGTGTGTGAGTGAGTGAGTGAGTGAGTGAGTGAATCACTGGGTGAGTGAGTGAGTGAGTGAGTGAGTGAGTAATTCACTCGGTGAATGTGTGAGTGAGTGAGTGAGTGAATCACTGGGTGAGTGTGTGAGTGAGTGAGTGAGTGAGTGAGTGAGTGAATCACTGGGTGAGTGAGTGAGTGAGTAGGTCACTGGGTGAGTGAGTGAGTGAGTGAGTGAGTGGATAGGTCACTGGGTGAGTGAGTGAGTGAGTGAGTGAGTAGGTCACTGGGTGAGTGAGTGAGTAGGTCACTGGGTGAGTGAGTGAGTGAGTGAGTAGGTCACTGGGTGAGTGAGTGAGTGAGTGAGTAGGTCACTGGGTGAGTGAGTGAGTGAGTGTGTGAAACTGTCAAGAGTTGAGAGTGTGTGAGTGACTGGGTGAGTGTGTGAAACATATGTGAGTGATTGAGTGAGTAATTCACTGGGTGAGTGTGTGAGTGAGTGAGTGAGTGAGTGAGTGTGTGAAACTGTCCACAGTTGAGAGTGTGTGAGTGACTGGGTGAGTGTGTGAAACATATGTGAGTGATTGAGTGAGTAATTCACTGGGTGAGTGTGTGAGTGAGTGAGTGAGTGAGTGAGTGTGTGAAACTGTCCACAGTTGAGAGTGTGTGAGTGACTGGGTGAGTGTGTGAAACATATGTGAGTGATTGAGTGAGTAATTCACTGGGTGAGTGTGTGAGTGAGTGAGTGAGTGAGTGAGTGAGTGTGTGAGTAATTCACTGGGTGAGTGTGTGAGTGAGTGAGTGAGTGTGTGAAACATGTGTGAGTGAGTGAGTGAGTAGGTCACTGGGTGATTGAGTGAGTGAGTGAGTGAGTGAGCGAGTAATTCACTCGGTGAATGTGTGAGTGAGTGAGTGAGTGAATCACTGGGTGAGTGTGTGAGTGAGTGAGTGAGTGAGTGAATCACTGGGTGATTGAGTGAGTGAGTGAGTGAGTGAGTAATTCACTC